>NC_141930.1:21178804-21481835 GCF_057802395.1 Ceratotherium simum simum
TGATGAACAGTAAATAATAATAATGATGATTTTCATAACTAACATTAATTTAATCTTATGTAATTGTTATTCTTTGCCTTTGCTGTGAACAGTGGAATGTTTCTCAACCTTTTGTTAAGTGTGAATAAAAGTGTCTTCAAAAAAAAAATCATTTAAAATTTTAGCATAAAAATAAAAGGCATCTGGGGAAAAGTCTAACAAAGATGTATGAGATATTTATGTTTATAAACATTATTGAAAAGCATTAAAGAAGACTTACAAATGGAGAGAGATATCTAGTTCATGAGTAGGAAGATTTGATATTTAAATCAATTCTTCTCAAGTAATCAGTACATTTAATCCAGTTCCAATCAAAATCCCAGTAGGGAATTTTCGGAACTTGACAACCAGATTCCAAAATGTATATGGAAGAGTAAAGGATTAAAAACAACCAAGAACATTTGCAAGGCGGAATATAGCAAATGGACTATGTTCTATGAGATATCACAAAGCTGTAATAATTGAAACACTGTGGTATCGGCACAGGAACAGGCAAATAGCCTGCTTTAGCTTGGGTTCCTCAGGCAGCAGCACCAGAGGCAAAAGACGATTTGTAACTACTTTTGAAGGAGGGCAACCCAAGGGAAGCAGGAAAGACTGAAAAAAGCAGTGAGGCAGAGAAGGAGAGAGTCGCTGCGAGATGCCCTGCTGAGCTGACCACCATCGTACAGAGCGCTAATATTGCAGAACTGTCTCCCGAGAGGCTGGATGAACTACCGTGTCTCAAGACAGTCTCTCCAGGACAGGAAGAAGAATGTATCCCCAGGTCCCGGTCTCCACTGACCAGGGCCTCACCGGGCACTAATGCCTCTGCACTCCTGGGTTCTACAGAGTTGGGGAAATCCAATGGCATCTCAGGCCTCAGCATCAACAGGGAAGTCCCAGAGGCGAGAGATGTGCAGTGTGGGCAAGAGGTGAGGCGCTGTTAGGTTTTGCCTAATGAAGTTGTTCAGAGCCCACACAGAGCTGATCACCCCAGCAACTGCAGATACAAGTGGATAAAGTCTCCCATGCAAGAGAGAAAAAGAGGATCCGGAGTGGCACAAATAGAGTGACCATTTGTCTCAGTTTACTTGCCAGTGTTCCAGTTTATCCCCATTGGCCTAGTATAATTGTTAACTGCATCTCTTTCACTCTCAGAAGTGTCCCACTTCGGATGATAATTATATGGCCACCCCCTATATAAGAGAAGTCTGATACATAAAGCTGATGGAACAGAATTGAGGACGCAGATACAGACCCAGGAATATAGGGAAACTGTGACAGAGGTAGTATTACAAATCAGGTCAAAATAAAGTTCTGGTAAGAGCGTCTATCCACAGGGGGCAGGGGAGAAAGTATTCCCTTCTCATCTCATATACAAAAGTAGTCTAGACATGGAAAGCCAAACTGTAACACTTTTCAAAGAAGATACAGGAGACTATGTTTATGACAACCAGGCAGGGAAATTGTCTCTGGACAGGAAAATACAAATGACAAAGAAAATAGATGACAAATTTGATTACACTAAAACACATCATTTTATAAAAATGAAAGCATAGGAAGAGATGTGTACAATGCATTAATTGACAAAGATTTTCTAGAATATAAAAAGAACTTCAATGTACCAATCAGAAAAGGAGCAAAGGGTATGAATAGGCCAATCACAGAAGAGGACACGGGGATGGTCAATAAACGCAAGAAAAGGTGTTTAACTTAACTAATAATCATGGAAATACAAATTAAATTCCAAAATGAAACACCATCTCATACTCATCAGATTAGCAAAATTTAAGAGTTTAAAAATAGCAGATGTGAAAGACTGGGAACTCGCATGTACTGCTGACCAGATGTAAACTGGTCCAATCACTCTGCAGAACAAATTGACCCCATATCTAGCAAATATGAAGATGCTCAATCCAGGAATTCCTCTTCAAGCAAAAGAAATTAAATAATGAGACATATATGGAGAATTATTGTACCTATATCTTAAATAGTAATAATGATATAGTAATAAGTAGTAATAACAGTATTAATAGTGTTATTATAAATGGAAACAATATGAATGCCCATCAGCAGGGGAAATAGGAAAATTTAAAATAATGTATTTATAGAATAGAATACTATACAGCAGTTAAAATATATATGCCAGAGCTACCAGTATTAATATAGATACATCTAAAAAAACTTAATGGAGTGAGAAGACAAAAAAATCAAGAATTAGAAAGATAGAGTATACTACCATTTATGCAAAATTTTAAGCACACAAATAACACCACATCATTTTGGATACAAACATGCATGAGTAGTAAAAAGAGAAAAATAAGGCCACAAAAGATACGCAACCACCTCAGGGTAGTGGTTGGGGAAGGCAATGCACTGCCTTAAATACCATTTTAACTCGTATAATATTATTACATTATCTTTCTTTTAGTCGGTATTTATCTGATAAATCTTTCTTAATTAATTTTCAAACATTCTTTGTTCTTTTTGAAAATGATTTCTCTTCTAAGTGGTATATAGCTAGATTTTGTTGTTATTTTAAACTAATTTGATGATTTCTATCAAATAAAGCCAAAGACCACCCAGAAGCCCAGACCTCCGCAGGGTGGCCTCAACTGCACAGCTGTTCATGAGGCTGCCTGGGGAGCCTGCCAGGAGCCAGATGGGGGTCCTTGGGATTGTTACCCACAGCTGGCTCTCTGGGGTCAGGAGGGCATTATCTCATGATGCTTTCCATCCCTAGGACACCAATGGGGGATGGGATCACAAAACTCCCACCACATACTTGGGAGGAGACGTGCTTTGAAAAAAAAAAATAACGGCATAAAGAGAAATCTATTATAATCCCAACTGTATATTTAATCATAAAACATATGATTGTCCTTTAACAAAGTGCATGTCTTTTTCCATAATGCGGAAAGAATGATACATAGCGTTATCTAACACAACATTTATTCACTCAGCACATATTTACTTAGTACTTACTGGATGCACAACACTGTACAAGCCACTAAGGTGATAGCAATAAGACTGACTTGATTGTGATCTTCAGGAGTTTACAGCTGATCAGAGAGATAAGGTGCACAAATATCTCACACATCTCAAGTTTGTATTGCACCGTTGAGTTCATTAAGGGCTTTCCCATTATTCCACTTAATCTTCATCGCAGTCTATGAGATAATTCTTATTTCTCAAGAAAAGTGGGCATCAAATAAATTACATGGCTAGTAAGTTGCAGAGAGATTTAAGCCTGCACTGATCTCTCTTCAAATCTCAATCCCAAGTGCCGCTAGGCGGCAAGATGCCCCCTTTGTAGTGACACAAGAGGGCTCACCAGACCCTAAGCAGCCCATTCATGGCTTTCCCTCTATTTCCATGCTCTGCCATCCTCTTGGCTTATTTCCCTACAATACCTAACTCTCACTCCTCTTCAAGCCCAACTATGAAAAGCACCCAGATGTCATAGGTGAGAATCAGTTGCTACCCTCTCTGATTTTTAACAGCTTTTTTGACACTCCTCATGGGTTACTGATTCAGTTCCAGGGAGAAGAGAATAAATTATTATCCAGCTTTACTAAATGTCAGCACACAATAATGTTGTGAGGTATTCTTATTATCATGCCGAAGATAATATAGAGCAGTGATTTAAATTATAAGTTCTAGAAACAATCTTCACATGTTCTAGTCCTGGCTCCACTTAATAGTCATGTTGAGTTACCCTTAGTAAGATGGGCTTTTGTAAGGGTTAAATCAAATAATGCATGTTAGCATTACTAGCTAACATAGGAAGAAACTGAGGCTAGTAAAGGTTAAGTCAAGGTTATTCAACCCTCCCAAATAAGTACGGGAGACTGGATTGAAAACAGATCAATCTATCTGCAGCCTTGGAGTTACGCTCCTTACTTGAGAGCAACTATACCCAAACTTTTAAGTTACATACTCATATCAGTAGGAAAAAAAAGAGTATGTACTCCAAATATTTATTGTAAATTTTATCTGCAATATTCTAATGATGTGTTATGTACATTATAAATAACACAAAAATAGAAATCAAAGAAAGGCTATAAAAGTAGAAATACAAGTTACACTAAACTTTCTCACTTCAGATTATTATTCTTATTACCTCTAGGTGGGTGTTTGTCTAATTTTAGTTTGTATTCCTAACCCTAGTGTAAAATATAATATCTTGCCCATAGCAGATGCTCAATAAATGTTGTGAATAAAATAGTATGAAGTTTTACTCTATGCTGTCATACTCTATACTTACTGCCGTAATGTGTAATATGCTGACATATTTGAACGCAAATGTGCTCAAGCAGCGTCCTTGAATTGATTTTTAATATATCTGCTGGTTTTCAGCTGCAAAGGTCAAGCTTCAGTCATCTTCCTCAGAACATTAGTTAAGAGAGAGTTTGTTATATAGCATGAACAGCTGGTATCCCAAAAGGGACATTTGCAAGGAGGAGGAGGAAGGTCCTCAAAGGCATGCATGTCCCATTCAAAATTGTTTGCTTCATGCTCCTATCTGCAATCCTACAGAAAATAAATGCTACTGTTGTCTCTTTAAAAATCCCAGATCTGCTGGGGAATTTGTGATTGTTTAACAACTATGGCTCTCAATTTTCTTCGATGAATGGAATAAACTATAGGTGTAGATCTTCAACCTGGAGGTGATTGCCTGTGGACTGCATGGAAGTGTGTGTTTTATTTCCTTCTCCACCAGATGAGAGGGTATAAAAGCAGTCACCTGTCAACCCACTCCAGCAATGAAATTCAGCAGCCTATTGTCCCAATCACTGCTCTCAATCACGCTAAACGGCCTCCAGAGGCCATCATTATTATAGGACATGTTCCTAACAGTAGATAAATGGAACTCCACCTGCCAGCCTGCATGGGGATAGATGGACATTCTTGGCCAAAAATATGAAAGGGCCTGGAGCTTTATTGACATTTACATCAAAAATAGTTAGCGATGAAAGCAGCTGTTGTGGCCTGCTTTCAACACGACGTGTTTGGAATATGCTGTGAATTGAAATACAGACCTCCTGACAAGCAATTTACCTTCTGTCAGTCTCCATGTGCTTGCAGCATTACTGGGTACTCGCTGTGATAGGCCACTTAAAGCTGCACATGTGTACAGTTTGGATGAAAGATTAACTACAATTTGAGGCAGGAAGTAACGAATTGTGGAGTGTCATCCATAATGGCCTACATTGTCATCTGCAGGGTGACACCATAGCAAGAAGGTGCCTCTGTTGTGACTGCCTTGTGGAATCAGATGTCATTCATTCTAATGAAGATCTGACTACAATTCTAATAAGCAGAATGCAAGACAGCCCAGGACTGGAAGCATTAATCTGCCTTGTTTGTTGACATTACAGTGATGACTAAAATGCCATTATGCAAGAAATTTTTTCAGAAGTGACTCAACAGGGGCGATTGTAACACAATGTATAACAGCCCAGAACAAAGGATGTGCCAGGAGTTAATTTCTGTATTTATTCTTCTCAGTTGATTCAGTACATTGACTTCTCTCTCCCTTAAAAATTTTCTACTAGATGAAATATTATGATGTCTCCTGAGAAAAGTACTGATTTCTTTGTCTAAGCAAGAGCTAGACTTCCAGTTTCTTTGATGCAAAATTCTGCACCATGTTTTGGGGGCACTTTCAGAAAGCATGTAGCATGTATTACAAATAAGAGTAGATTAATCACTTAGCTGCTCTTTCCCGAGAACTGTTGCCCTGAACCACGCTATCTGCAGCTCTAGAAACAATAGTTAGTCAAATCTAAAGAGAAATAAATAACTCATGTAGTTTTTCCTCCTTTGGCTAAGGAGTTCATTATTTTCAATCTGATATGCTGTTCAACAGTGTAGGGTCAAGGGGCAACTGCCAAAGCTGATATTTCTATAGAAATCGACCAACTTATGAGTCCCAACCAACTTTATGAGTCATTACACATTTCTTTTGAAAAGAGGACAGAGGGTTTTGCTTTCCTCACTAAGTGTTGAGAAGCTGCTCTCTGTCCCTTCTCTTTTACTAACATTTGATTCTTTGAGTTCCTTGGGATAGTGGCTGATGAGGAAATGATTCACAACAGCTTAATTTTTCACAACTCCAGTAGGAAGAAGGCATTTAGTACAATATCCTCAAATGTCCAGTGCCAGGGCCAGCCCCGTGGCCTAGTGGTTAAGTTCAACATGCTCCCCTTTGGTGGCCTGGGTTTGGTTCCCAGGCGCAGACCTAGACTACTGATCGGCTGCCATGCAAAAAAAGTAGAGAAAGATTGGCACAGGTGTTAGCTCAGAGCGAATCTTCCTCAGCAAAAAAAGAAAAAAAGAAAATGTCCAGTGCACTTGCTCTTATGATTGTGTATCAAGATCCCCGCAGTTGGTTGTCAATCCTTGACCCATCCCAGTGTCTAATTCGATGATCTTTAGCTCCCTTCACCACTAGAATCACAGACGGTGTGTGTCCAGCATTCCTACTTCTGCTTCAGACCCAAGTGTGGTCTAAAGGCCTTAACAAGCTTGGGAATCTAGGCTTTCAATTTCCTCACGCTAGTGAAACTGCTTTGAGAATCTAAAACTGCCAGCAAAAACAAGTGTTTTTTAAACTCTACCTTGTCAAAAAAGAAAAAAAAAGAGAGAGAGGGAAATTATCGCTAGTCTCTGGTGTATGCGGAAAGGTTTAACTAAACTTGCTTTGGAAGCGTATTCCTGTGAATAACAATTCCAAACATGTTCCTGTGAGTATAAATATACACACGTATTCCAGAGACCGTCAATTCACAAATCATTTGTTGCGATTGGCTCTTGGGTGTTTGGCAGCTCATGCTCGCTCAGCCCGGAAAATTTCTGTGAGGTGAGTTCTAACAGGCCCGTGCGTGTCCAAGCAGAGGCGATACTGCGGGCGACTCTCACTTTCAGTGACACTTATCTTTTGGTAACTTCCAGCCAATAAATAGTTGAAGGAAATCACTGGGAGCTGGAAGGCAGCCATGCAAATTAGCACATTTCTGGAGCCCCTTCCAGAAAACAAATGGGCTGTAAACACCAAAGTTTCTATGGAATGACTTACTTTTGCCTTTTTATTAACTCAGGCCTAGTCCTAATTCCTCACCCTATTTCTAGTGCTGCTATGATAATTTACCACACGTTTAGTGGCTTCAAACAAAACAGATTTGTTCCTTTACAGTTCTGCAGGTCAGAGTGCAAAATGGGCCTTACATGCCTGAAGCCAAGGAGTCAGCAGAATCATGTTCCTTCTGGAAGCTCTAGGGCAGAATCTGTTCCCTGCCTTTTCCGGTTTCTAGAGATGGTCTGCAAACTTCGGCTTGTGGCCCCTTCCTGCATCTTCAATGCCAGCAATTCAAGACTCCTCTAACCCTGACCCTCCTGCCTCCCTCTCTCTCCTATAAGGACGCCTGTGATTACATCGGGCCCACCTGGATAACTCCCCATCCAAAACCCTCAACCTAATCACATTTGCAGTCTCCTTTGCCATGTAAGGTAACATAATCACAGTTCTGGGGATTAGGATGTGGACATCTTTGAGGGGCCATTATTCTGCCTCCCACACCTACTTGACAGGAATGCTTTCTGTGTTCCTTGTCTTTTTTCCCCTTGCAATCTGCAGAGGGAGTCATGGCAGGGAGGGCTCTCATTCCCACAAGTGAGAGAGGAAACAAAGGCCCAGAAACGTTCATGACTTTCCCAGCTCCACACTGCTTTAGGCAGAATCGCATGTCTGGGGTTGTAAAAGGAGTGTAAAACTCAACACTTGTTTTTTTTTTTTAACTCTCACTTATGTACCCGAATAAGAACTGGGCTACCACAAAGGCACACAGAGAGGACCTGGTCCCACTTGATGATATTGCATCCTAGCCCTAGTTCTTTCCTATGCGATCATCTCGCAGTTTGAGTCTCTGCTTTCTTTGGACTTTGAAGCTGGGTTCATCAGAGAACAAATCTTTCACTTCGCTTTCTTAACCCTCCTATCCGCTCTTCCTCTTAGGCCTATCCTCCCGGAAGAACCCATGCTGTTAAAGAATCCTTCACTTCAATTAGATCAAGAAATATCTAAAACTAAATATTATTTATGGGATACTTCATTAGATTGAGCTTTTTGGCAGACTGGAGGTAAACAGTCAACATTACAATTCCATAGTGCAGTAGTGAGACTAGCATTCGAATCTCAATAAATTCTTTCCAATCCAGGTGACCCTGCCTAGATTACTTTGTGCTTCTCTGAACCTCAATGTCTCTTTCTTCAAAAAGGTGATAACATGGCACAGTTGTTAATGATTAAAAATGGTGACATATGATAGTACCATGCTAGTATGTGGAATGTTTAACATGTCTGTACCTTCTCCTTCTCTTTTATTGCCCAAGAGAAAGAGGACAGCTGAATCACGGACCCAAATTAGGGGTATTTGCACATTAAAAAAACAAGAGGGGAGGGCCGGCCCTGTGGCGGAGCGGTTAAGTGCTCGTGCTCTGCTGCTGGCTGCCCGGGTTCGGATCCCGGACGCGCACCGATGTACCACTTGTCAGGCCATGCTGTGGCGGTGTCCCATATAAAGTAGAGGAAGTGGGCACAGATGTTAGCCCAGGGCCAGTCTTCCTCAGCAAAAAGAGGAGGATTGGCATGGATGTTAGCTCAGAGCTGATCTCCCTCACAAAAAAAAAAAAACAAGAGGGGAAATTTTTATTTGGCAATATTTAACATATGTAGTAAAACCAAAAATTTGGCCTATCAAGTAGTATGGCAGGTGCAGAGGTCTTTCTAAGTGAGCACTTTCCAGCTATTTGTCAAATATCATCATATAAACGTAGATCCCAGATTGCAGGGAATTATAGCCATTCTAATAAATTACATGGGAGATTACTTCAGATATATGATAAAAAATGACTGGGTAATACAAATCTATTTCCTTAACACAAGAGGATCATGGGGAAGTGAAAAAAGAGTAAAATAAAAGTTCTTGTCCTAGCTCCTTCCTTCCATCCAAGCTCATTCATTCATGATTTGCCCATGTATTCATTTATTTGATATTTCTTGAACATTTCTGTGTGCCACTTGCATGAACCTAGGAATACCATAATTAATAAAACTTGACTGTCCTTCAAGATGGCATAGACAAGCAGTAACAATTGAGGAAAATGAGTACTATGATAAAAGTATGCCAAGATGCTTTAGGAGCAAAGTGAAAGGGCATCCATTCTAGTCCCTAAGGTAAGGGAGTCAGGGATGTCCTTCTGTGAAGGGAATATCTAACATACGAACTGAATAATAAATAGGAAATACCCACGTAAGGAGAGAGAGGAGCAAGAGTATTCTAGGCAAAAGCAGAACATATGCAAAGATGAAGAAGAGAGTACATGGCATATTTAGGGGACTATAAGATGTTTGTGTGGCAGGAGCACTTTGTAAAATGTTAGGAAATTAGGAAATGTGCTATCCTTCTCTGCCTTCTCCACCCCAATAACTCAGTTGAATAGAAAATGTGGACACCTTCCCTCTCCTCCCCTCACCCACACTCTTCCAGGAAGAGGACACATGACTGTCTTTCTATTAGAGAAGTTTCCCCAGGTGTTTTCCAAATCATCTAAAATGTTTCCCTCAAAAGCACTGACCACTTTTCCACACATCTGAAACTATATTTTTTGGGAAATAGCCTCACGCTTCAGACCTTATTAGAGTGACTCCAACCTTATTCTATAAGGCTAGAAAATAGGGATTGAAAAAATGCAATGGGCAGCCCACCAAAAATTGCTACCTGAAATTAAGCAGAAAGTGCTCCAACTGTTGCTGACTTGGGCCTCCCAGACTTGGAAATGCAAAGTATGATCCAGTCAGGAGGGAGAGTGGCTATACATCTACTGAATGGATGGGAATCAGCCTGAAAACTGCTCCCCTTCCCCTGTCACCATCAATACTTCTTTTTCTATAGTAGAAGTAGATTTATAAATAGAAGCCAATGTGCTATAAAACAATCATACAAGAAGCAGAAAGTAGGCATTATAGGTGATCCCCTTTTAACCCAAGGAAATTTATTCCCCACAAACAGGTGGAAAAAGAGAAAGAAGACCCCAGATAGTGGTACATACTGGAGTTTGAGTTTTTATGTGCTGGGGGACCAAAAAGCAGGAAGAGTTGGAGAGCTTTCTGCTTAATTTAAGGTCTGTCTGTTCATATGGTCTGTCTGTCGAGAGGATGAGAGCCAACAGAGTAGAATACAAGGTCCCATCTCCTTGCAACAGAGCCATATTAATTTTTTTTTTGAGGCAGATTGGTCCTGTGTTAACATGTGTTGCCAATCTTTCTCTTTGTCTTTTTTCTCCCTAAAGCCCCAGTACGTAGTTGTGTATCATAGTTGTAGAGTTGTAGATCTTCTGTGTGGGATGCGCCTCAGCATGGCTCAACGAGCAGTGAGTAGATCTGTGCCCAGGATCTGAACCAGTGAACCCCAGGATGCCAAAGCAGTATGTGCAAACTTAATCCCTATGCCACCAAGCCAGCCCCTTTTTCTTTTTTTAAGGAGTGAACTCCAGCAATAATCTTGTAATGTATGCAAATAGCTCAGTCATCACGTTTCACAACCAGCTTGGGATTTGGGGCTGGGAAGGTGCATTACTCAATGTTGCACAGTTGTGACAGACCTCACCTTTGTGTGATGGCTTCCAGCTGATGAAGAGGCTCTGGTTTTGACCTCACACAGCATCTTCCACACCGGGCTGTGCCCAGACCTCAAGTGGGTCACTTTCTGAAGCGCAAGGTTATGGTGCCGCAACAGAGCCATATTTGATGAAAGCGTGGTGAGCTCTGGGACTTAAGTGGTCTAGAGGCTGGATCTGCTGTCCAACAATAGATCTGAGAATTGGAGTTAACGAACCCCCAAATGGACAGGGAACAAAATTATTATAAGCCTAGCTAATCAATTTCCTATTGGTAAAATCAGACCTCTATAGTTATTTCCAGTACGAGTGAAAAAGAGAATATTAAACACACACACACACAGAATAAAGTGAACTAAACAAAGCAAAGGAAAGGGGTTGAAAATAGCTCCATAGAACAAGGGGAATGGAAAGACTCAGAGGAAAAAGAGAACTCCAAAAATGATTTCTATAGTATGAGAAAAAAAAATCACAAAACTTGAAAACTCAGTAGGATACAAGAAAATGTAGCCTTTACAAAATGGGAATTTATACATAGAGAATAAAGAGGAAAGAAAAAAGAATGAAATGAAAATGATATGAGTACACTAAGGAAAAACAGAACTAAACTAAAATGCTTTACTAAATTACAACAAAAAGTACAGTTGACGCTACATAAAATCAAATCATCAATAAGCAAGACAAACAAGATTGTCTTTCAGAAAGAAGGATAAAATAAAAAAGGACTAAATAAAGACAAACAAGGTGATGGTGGACCAGAAATAGCAACACAGTCTCAAAGTTATATTAGTGCTTAAGGAATGAACCAGCACAACTGTAACAAGAGCAAAAATCCAAGACAAAATCTCAGAAAATTTTGATGAGCTTATAAAAGACCCGAAGATGCAGATTTTGAAATGCATACAAGTTCTTTGCAAAAATAATGAGAAGACATCAACTCATGGTACATACTAGTATACTTTATTTAGTCACAAGCATAAAGAAGAAATCCAGACGTAACTAATGTAGAGACAAAACTATCCATCTTTAAACAAATAAAAAGCTATATTAATTTTGCAATTTAGAAAATACCTAGATAATCATGAAAACAGGAAAGAGAATGGCATGAGTAACATCAGCAAGATGGTAGAATAAGAAGCCCTACATTCTGTCCCCTCTCTCCAACGTACTGATGCAATAGCAATACAGGGATCAATTCCCTTTGTGAGAAATCCAGAAACTTGAAAGACTGCTGCAGCTTGGGTGAGTGCAAATCCAGTCACATTGAAACTTGTAGGAAAAACAGAGATGCCCCCTTGTCATAGCCCCCACCCTTGGCACAGCTATACAATCAGAAGTAAACTCCCAGATACCAGCTTCTCCCTGAGGAGTGAAGGAGTTGGACTGTACATCTCTTGTCCCAACTTTTCCAGCTCCTACCTGAGGGGCTGGCTTCTATCTCACTTGTCTTGGAGAGCTGACAAGACCTAGTATACTAGTGCTCTAGGGCCTACAGGGAACAAAGTGTGGCAGGCAATTACCACAACTCCTCCCCCTGGCTTGGTGCAAAGTGAATGGGCGATAAATCCCAGCTCCCAGGTTCTCCCTGGGGAGAGAAAGAGTTGGACTATGTGTCCAACGTTTCAAAGGGATGTTCAAAGGACTGACATCTGTATTGCCTATCTTGTTGCACTAACCAGATCTGGCATACTCTAGCTGCCTAAGGGAGCTTTGTGGTTTGATCTAGCACTCAACTACTTGCCACAGTCTCTCCCCCTGGTTTAGTGCAGAGAAAACAGGTGAAAAATCTCAGATCCCAGCTTCTTCCTGGGGAGGGAAAGAGTTGAAATACTGTCTAAAGATCCAACTTTTCTGGAGGCCACCTGAGGAACTGTCTTTAATCTCACTTGTTTTGGAATACCGACAGGACCTAGCATACTCTAGACACCTAGGAGCCACTAAGGACAAAGAAAGCAGGTTGAACTAGCACAAAAGCTTAAGAGGCTCCAGAATCTTTGGCCAGGCTGATTGGTCAGGGTATTCTTTTGTATGAGGTCAGTCCATGAAGCTTGGGAGAGGCGGCTGTTTTGTCTAATGAACAGACACCAACACAAAGAGTTGAGGAAAATGAAGAAATAGAGAAATATATTTCAAACAAAGGAACAAGATAAATCTCCAGAAACTAACTTTAACAAAATGGAGATATATGATTTATTTGACAGAGAATTCAAAATAACCTTCATAAAGGTGCTCACTAAGGCCAAGAGAACAATGCATGAACAAGGTGAGAATTTTCAACAAAGAGAATATATAACAAAGTACCAAACAGAAATCATGACACCGAAGAATACAATAACTGCACTGAAAAACTCACTAGGGGAGTTCAACAATAGACTAGATCAAGCAGAAAAAAGAATCAGCAAACTCAAAGATAGAGTCGGTGAAAATTATTCAGTCAGATGAGCAAAAAGAAACAAGAGTGAAGAAAGCTTAAGGGATTTATGGGACCATCAAGCAGACCAATGTACACATTATAGGAGTCCCTGAAAGAGAAGAGAGAGAGAAAGGATCAGAAAGCTTATTCAAAGAAATAATGGATAAAAATTTCTCGAAGCTGGGAAGGAAAATGAAGATCCATATCCAAGAAGCCCAAAGAATCCCAAATAAGATGAGAAATCCACCCAAGATACATTACAATCAAATGATCAAAAGTCAAAGACAAAGAGAAGTTTGAAAGCAGCAAGAAAAAAGCAACTTGTCACATACAAGGGAACCCATGTAAGACAATCAACAGATTTTTCAGGAGAAACATGGCAGCCCAGAAGAGAGTGAGATGATATATTCAAAGTGCTGAAAGAAAAAAAACTGTCAAGCAAGAATACTATACCTGGCAAAACTATCCTTCAAAAATTAAGGAGAGAGAAAGACTTTCCTAGACAAACAAAAGCTGAGGAAGTCCATCATCACTAGATCTGCCTTACAGGAAATGTTAAAGGGAGTTCTTCAACTTGAAACAAAACGATGCTAAACAGCAGCACAATAGCATCAGAGAGTATAAAAATCATTAATAAAGGTAAATATATAGACAAATACAGAATATTGTATTACTGTAACAGTGGTGGGTATATCGCTTTTAATTTTAGTGTAAAAGTTTTAAAAAGTGTTAAAAATGACTATAAAAATGTGTTAATGGATACACAATATAAATAGATGGAAAATGTGACATAAATAATATAAAATGTAGGAAGCAAGGAAGTAAAAGTGTACAGTTTTTGTATGTGATTGAAGTTTTGTTTTTTTTTTGGCTGAGGAAGATTTGCCCTGAGCTAACATCTGTTGCCAAGCTTCCTCTATTTTTGCTTGAGGAAGATTAGCCCTGAGCTGATATCTGTGCCAGTCTTCCTCCATCTTGTATGTGGTCACCACCATGGAATGGCTGACGAGTGGTATAGGTCCGTGCCTGGGATCCAAACCACCGACCCCAGGCCGCCAAAGTGGAGTGCACTGAACTCAACCACTGTGCCACAGAGTGGCCCCTGAAGTTAAGTTTTTATCAGCTTAGAATAAACTGTTATAATTAGGAGATACTTTACGTAAGCCTTATCATAACCACAAAGAAATACCTATAGAAGTTACACAAAAGAAAAAGAGAAAGGAATCAAAGCATACCAATGGCAGAAAAAAAAAAAAGGAAAAGAGCAGGAGAGGAAAAGTGGGGCAAAAAAACTACAAAACAAACAGAAAATAACAAAATGGAAATAGTAAATCCTTCCCTACAAGTAATTATTTTAAATGTAGATGGATTAAACTCCCCAGTTAAAAGACATAGAGCAGCTGAATAGATAAAAAACAAGATCAAACTATATGCTGTCTATAAGAGACTCAATTTAGATTTAAGGACATACATGGGCTGAAAATAAAGGGATAGAAAAAGATATTCTATGCAAATGGTAGCCAAAAGAGGTATGGATATACTATATCAGACAAACAGACTTCAAATTAAAAAACTGTTAAAAGAGACAAAGAACATTATATAATAATAAAAGGATCAATCTACCAGGAAGATGTAATAATTATAAATATATACGCACTCAACATCAGAGCACCTAAATATATAAAGCAAACATTGACAGAACTGACAGAAATAGACAGCAATACAATAATAATAGGGGACTCAATACCCCACTTTCAATAATGGATAGAAAAAACAGACAGAAAATCTACAAAGAAACAGCTAAATTGAACAACACTGTGGACCAAACAGACCTAACAGACATATACAGAACAATCAACACAACAGCAGAATATACATTTTTCTCAAGTGCACATGGAACATCCTCTAGGATAGATCACATATTTTGCCAAAAACAGGTCTTAACAAATTTAAGAAAATTGAAATCATACCAACTATCTTTTGCAGCCACAACAGAATGAAACTAGAAATAAACAGCAGAAGGACAACTAGAAAATTTACAAATACATGGAAATTAAACAATAAATTTTGAATAACCAATAAGTCAAAGCAGAAATCAAAATGTAAGTTAGAATATATCTGTAAACAAATGAAAATAAAAACGCAACATACCATAATTTATGGGATGCAGTCAACAACAGTTCTAAGAGGGAAGTTTATTGTGATACACACTTACATTTAAAAGAAAGAAAGATCTCAAATGCCATATACACATGATGAAATATTGTTCAGCCTTAATAAAAGATATCCTGCCATATGTGACAGCATGGATGAAACAGAGGATATTATGCTAAGTGAATTAAGCCAGTCACAGGACAAATACTGCATGATTCCACTTACATGAGGTATGTAAGGTAGTCAAACTCATGGTAGCAAAGAATATAATGGTGGTTGCCAGGGGCTGGGGAGAGGGAGAAAGGAGAAAGGTGCTAATCAATGGGTACAAAATTTCAGTTATACAAGGCTAATAAGTTCTAGAGATCTGCTGTACAATGTTATATCTATAGATAACAATTCTGTACTGTACACTTAAAAATCTGTTAAGAGGTTATATCTCATGTTAAGTGTTCTTACTACAAAGAAAAAAAAAAAACTAAAATCTGAAAAATATCTGTACCTGAGCTAATAGTACTGTGCCAATGTCCGTAGCCTGGGTTTGCCAAAGTACCACGGCTATGTAGCATACAGTATTATCACTGTGGGAAGCTGGAAGGAAGGGGACACAGAATCTCTACTGTTTTTGCAACTTGTTGTGAATCTTTAGCTATTCCAAAATGAAGTTATAATTTTTAAAAAAGACAGAAAGAAAGGACACGCCACAGTGGCAGGAATGCATGAGAAATTCTAAGTCAAAGCAACAGGAACTCACATTGAATGACTCTCTGGGCACCACGTGCTCACGGGAACTGATCAAGTGCCAGATCTAACTACCAGTTTACAGGAAAATTAGTGACCCCGAAACATGGTAAACACAACAGGGATGCCATTAGGAAACTTGACTATGAGAAACTATGGGAAAACTACCTGGTTTCTTTCATAAATAAATTGCAAAAAGGGGGAGTGGGGCTGAACAACAGTAATAAATTAAAAGATACTTAAGAGAATATCAAACAATTACTATCTATGTTCTTATTTGGATTCTCACTTTACTTAACAAATAAACTGTTGGATCTTGTCCTCAGAGTTGGAGCTGCAGGTTTTCACAGGCCCGTGTGAATCAGCGAGGTGGAGCTGAGCATCCTGCACAGTCAGGAACCACAAAAAGCCCTCTGGTCAGCAAATCAGGAACAGGAAATGCCACTCTAAACGTGGGAAATGGTTAGGGAGCTGGATAATTGGGGGGGTAGGGAGGGGATGTGTTAAAAATAAAGTAGATCAAAAATACTCTGAAAGAATATCAGAAGATGAGTGTGGGATAATCATTTAAAAGGAGAATAGAAATATTGATCAACTTTAGACTGTCTGCATATTAAAAGTTACTGGCAACTACTGAGAGAATGAAAGATTTATGAATAATTTCCAAAGAGGAGGAAGCTTTCTAGTAGAGGAAAGTAAATGGAACACAGAAAATTCCAAGAGTCTAATAACAGGCAGGAAAACAGGAAGCAAAGAAAAATCATGGTTAATAGAAAACTTTAAAAAAAAGATATGAGTAGAGTGACATCAGCATCATGGCTGCGAGCTTTCCCGTGAACTCTTCCCCTGACAAGATACAACAAAAGCAACAGTCACAGACCAACAATGGAATCCCAGACGGTGAAAACCTAGAGCGGAGGGATCCACACTGCCGCACATCTGAGAGCTGAACGTGCTGGGCTCCCGGAGGAAGTGGGGAGAGGTAAGGCGAACTCCTCTCCCTCCCCATCAGATCAGCCATCCCGGTCCGCTCGGCTCCCAGAGAGGGGGGAGGGGCGGCCCTAGGCGGGGAAACCGTGGCTCTTCGGACTCTCTCAGCCAGTGGGAAACTCCCGCACAGAGGACTCAGAGGAGCCACAGGGCTACCATCAACATCTGAGCACCCCAGAGAGCGGATAAAGAGGGGCAAACGAGAAGCCTCCCACGTCAGGGACCCAGAGGGCAAAAGAGAGAGCTCCCCCCTCCCCGCAACCCGGACTCTGCAGCTCAACCGACCAGACCTAGCGATCCGAGGCAGACCTGAAAAAAAACTGCGGATCGCAGCAGAAAAACCGGGGCAGAGCGCAGGGGGCTTAGACTACACAGCCCTTTACCACCAGACAGTGGCGGCAGGTGGAAATTGCAACCAGAGACTTCCAGGATGAGGAAAAACAAAACCAACACAGGAACCACAATGCAAAAATATATGAAATCACCAGACCAGAAACAAAATGACAAGCACCCAGGAATCAACCCCAAAGACACAGAAATCCATAAACTAAATGACAGAGATTTCAAAATAGCTACCATAAAAACACTCAATGAAATACGAGACAACACAGACAAACAATTCAATGAGATTAGGAGTTTCTTCACAAAAGAGATTGAAATCATAAAGAAAAACCAATCAGTGCTGATGGAGATGAAGAACACAATGGAGGAGATAAAGGAGAATCTGGAATCTTTAAAGAACAGAGCTGACAATATGGAGGAAAGAATTAGTACTTTAGAGGATAGGAATACAGATATACTCCAGTTGGAAGAGGAGAGAGAACTAAGACTAAAAAGAAATGAAGAAAGACTCCGAGAAATATCTGACTCTATTAGAAAATGTAACATAAGAATTATAGGTATTCCTGAGGGAGAGGAGAGGGAAAGAGGAACAGAGAGCCTATTCAAGGAAATAATAGCTGAGAATTTCCCAAATCTGGGGAAGGAGCAGGAAATACCAGTAAGCGAAGCCAACAGGACACCTATATATATTAACAGACAAAGGACTTCACCACGACACCTAGTGGTAAGGCTAGCCAGGGTCAACGACAAAGAAACAATATTAAGGGCAGCTAGACAAAAACAAAAAATAACGTACAAAGGAACTCCCATCAGGTTCTCAGTGGATTTCTCAACAGAAATTTTTCAGGCTAGAAGAGACAGGAATGATATATTCAAAATACTGAAAGACAAAAACTTTCAGCCAAGAATACTCTATCCAGCAAAAATATCTTTCAACTATGATGGAGAAATAGTAACTCTCCCAGATAAACAAAAGCTAAGGGAGTTCATGGCCACGAGACCGCCACTACAAGAAATACTCAACAAGGCCCTCAGGCCTGAAAAAAAGAAGAGAAAGGGAACACAAAGCTTGGAGGAAGGAGAAAAGTAGGTAGACAAAATCAGAGAAATAGTAGATCTTTACCGGAATAGGTTAGCAACCACTTAAATACTAAACTCAAAGATCAAAGGAAGAAATTCACCAAAAATAAATTTAACCTCATCACTGTAAACACACAGCCACAACACAAGATAGAATAAGGTATAACAAGAACAACTTAGAAGGGGAAGAGGAAAGTGACTGAATTGACTTAGTATAAGGAAATAGGAGGCTATCAGATAATGGACTATCTCATACACAAGATTTTTTGCCCAAACCTCAAGGTAACCACTAAACAAATAATCAAAGCAAAACCACTTATGATAAACAAAGAGAAAACTAGAAGAATCATAAGACAGAACAACCAAACTGAATTGGCAGTCCAAAACAAATGGGACAAGAAGCAAAGGAAATGCAAAAGAACCAGAAAATAAGTGACAAAACAGCAACATTAAGCCCTCATATATCAATAATTACCTTAAATGTAAATGGATTGAACTCTCCAATCAAAAGATACAGAGTGGCAGGATGGATTAAAAAGCAAGACCCAACAATATGCTGCCTTCAGGAAACACATCTTAGCACTAAAGACAAGCACAGGCTCAGAGTGAAAGGATGGAAGACAATACTCCAAGCTAATGGCAAACAAAAGAAAGCAGGTGTTGCCATACTCATATCAGACAAAGTAGACTTCAAGATAAAACAGGTTAAGAAAGACAAAGAAGGGAAATATATAGTGATAAAAGGGACACTACATCAAGAAGACATATCACTTATAAATATATATGCACCCAACATAGGAGCACCAATGTACATAAAGCAACTATTAACAAACCTAAAAGGAGAAATCAACAACACAATAATAGTAGGGGATCTTAACACCCCACTTACAGCAATGGATAGATCATCCAGACAAAAAGTCAATAAAGAAATAGTAGACTTAATTGAAAAACTGGACGAGATGGACCTAGTAGACATATACAGAGCACTCCATCCAAAAACAGCTGACTACACATTCTTCTCAAGCGTGCATGGAACATTCTCTAGGATAGACCATATGTTGGCAAACAAAGCAAGCCTCAATAAATTTAAGAAGATTGAAATCATAACAAGCATCTTTTCAGACCATAAGGCTATGAAACTGGAAATGAACCATGAAAAAAAAACTGGGAAAGTGACAAAAATGTGGAGATTCAACAACATGCTACTGAACAACCAATGGATCATTGATGAAATTAAAGGAGAAATCAAAAACTATCTGGAAACAAACGAAAATGATAACATGCCATATCAAACCATATGGGATGCAGCAAAAGCGGTCCTGAGAGGGAAACTCATAGCTATACAAGCCCACCTTAACAAACAAGAAAAAGCCCTAATAGGCAACCTTAAATTACACCTAACAGAACTAGAAAAAGAAGAACAAACAAAGCCCAAAGCCAGCAGAAGGAGAGAAATAATAAAAATCAGAGCAGAAATAAATGAAATTGAGACCAAAAAAACAGTAGAAAGGGTTAATGAAACAAAGAGTTGGTTCTTCGAGAAGATAAACAAAATCGACAAACCCTTAGCCAGGCTTACTAAGAAAAAAAGAGAAAAGGCTCAAGTAAATAAAATTAGAAATGAAAGAGGAGAAACTACAACAGATACCATGGAAATACAGAGGATTATAAGAGAATACGATGAGAAATTATATGCCAACAAATTGGACAATCTAGAAGAAATGGATAAATTCTTAGACGTATACAACCTCCCAAAATTGAACCAAGAAGAAATGGAGAATCTGAATAGACCAATAACAAGTAAAGACATTGAAATAGTAATCAAAAACCTCCCAAAAAATAAAAGTCCAGGACCAGATGGCTTCTCCAGTGAATTTTACCAAACATTCAAAGATTTAATACCCATCCTTCTCAAACTATTCCAAAAAATAGAGGAAGATGGAACACTTCCTAAATCATTCTATGAGGCCAACATCACCCTGATACCAAAACCAGACAAAGACAATACAAAGAAAGAAAATTACAGGCCAATATCGCTGATGAACATTGATGCAAAAATCCTCAACAAAATATTGGCAAACCAAATACAACAATACATTAAAAAGATCATACACCATGATCAAGTGGGATTTATACCAGAGATGCAGGGATGGTTCAACATCCGCAAATCAATCAACATGATACATCACATCAACAAAACAAAGAACAAAAACCACATGATCATCTCAATAGATGCAGAGAAGGCATTTGACAAGATACAACATCCATTTATGATAAAAACTCTCAATAAAATGGGAATAGAAGGAAAGTACCTCAACATAATAAAGGCCATATATGACAAACCCACAGCCAACATCATACTCAACGATGAAAGACTGAAAGCCATTCCTCTGAGAACAGGAACGAGGCAGGGTTGCCCACTCTCACCATTCCTGTTCAACATAGTACTGGAGGTTTTGGCCAGAGCAATTAGGCAAGAAAAAGGAATAAAAGGAATCCAAATAGGTAACGAAGAAGTGAAACTCTCACTATTTGCAGATGACATGATTGTACATATAGAAAACCCTAAAGAATCTGTTGGAAAACTATTAGAAACAATCAACAACTACAGCAAAGTTGCAGGGTACAAAATCAATCTACAAAAATCAGTTGCATTTCTATATGCTAATAATGAACTAACAGAAAGAGAGCTCAAAAAGATAATACCATTTACAATTGCATCCAAAAGAATAAAATACCTAGGAATAAATCTTACCAAGGAGGTGAAGGACCTATACGATGAGAACTACAAGACATTATTGAAAGAAATCCATGATGACATAAAGAAATGGAAAGATATCCCATGCCCGTGGATTGGAAGAATAAACATAGTTAAAATGTCTATATTACCTAAAGCAATCTACAGATTCAATGCAATCCCAATCAGAATCCCAATGACATTCTTCACAGAAATAGAAAAAAGAATACTAAAATTTATATGGGGCAACAAAAGACCCCGAATAGCTAAAGAAATCCTAAAGAAAAAGAACAAAGCAGGAGGCATCACAATCCCTGACTTCAAAACATACTACAAAGCAATAGTAATCAAAACAGCATGGTACTGGTACAAAAACAGACACACAGATCAATGGAACAGAATTGAAAGCCCAGAAATAAAACCACACATATACGGACAGCTAATTTTCGACAAAGGTGCTAAGAACACGCAATGGAGAAAGGAAAGTCTCTTCAATAAATGGTGTTGGGAAAACTGGACAGCCACATGCAAAAGAATGAAAGTGGACCATGTGCTATCGCCATTCACGAAAATTAACTCAAAATGGATCAAAGACCTGAAGGTGAGACCTGAAACTATAAAACTCATAGAAGAAAATATAGGCAACACACTATTTGACATTGGTTTTAAAGGAATCTTTTCAGATGACATGCCTACCCAGACTAGGGAAACTAAAGAAAAAATAAACAAGTGGGACTTTATCAGATTAAAGAGCTTTTATAAGACAAATGAAACCAGAATCAAGATGAACAGACAACCAACCAGCTGGGAGAGAATATTTGCAAAACCTACATCTGACAAGGGGTTGATCTCCGTAATATATAAAGAACTCACACAATTGAACAACAAAAAAACAAACAACCCGATCAAAAAATGGGCAGAGGAAATGAACAGACACTTCTCCAAGGAAGATATACAGATGGCCAATAGGCACATGAAAAGATGCTCAACATCACTAATCATCAGGGAAATGCAAATCAAAACAACACTAAGATACCACCTCACGCCTGTTAGAATGGCTATAATCACCAAGACAAAAAACAACAAATGTTGGAGAGGATGTGGAGAAACAGGAACCCTCATACACAGCTGGTGGGAATGCAAATTGGTGCAGCCTCTATGGAAAATGGTATGGAGATTCCTCAAAGAATTAAAAATAGAGATGCCCTATGATCCAGCCATCCCACTACTGGGAATCTATCCAATGCACCTGAAATCAACAATCCAAAGAGGCTTATGCACCCCCATGTTCATTGCAGCCTTATTCACCATAGCCAAGAAGTGGAAGCAACCTAAGTGTCCCTCGACAGACGATTGGATTAAGAAAATGTGGTATATATATACAATGGAATACTACTCAGCCATAAAAAAAGACAAAATCGTCCCATTTGCAACAACATGGATGGGCCTGGAGCGTATTATGTTAAGTGAAATAAGCCAGAAAGAGAAAGACAAACACTGTATGATCTCACTCATATGTGGAATATAAACCAACACATGGACAGAGAAAACTGGACTGTGGTTACCAGGGGCAGTGGGGGTGGGGGGTGGGCACAAGGGGTGAAGGGAGTCATATATATGGTGATGGACAAACAAAAATGTACAACCCAAAATTTCACAATGTTAGAAACCATTAAAACATCAATTAAAAAAAAAAAAAAGATATGAGTAAATGTCTTAAAAGCACAGACAGATAGAAATACGAGAAAGAAACCAAAATCCTGCTGTAAGTTTTTATAGTATGTATAAAACATAAGTAAGTATGTGGAATATTTGAGAGAAAAGGGATAGACTAAGGTATACCAGGCAAATACTAAATAAAAGGAAACTGATTGGTTGATGACATCAGAACTAATAGAATTTAATAAATTATAATTTTGATAAAATAAATATTTCACCAAGAAAATAACAATCATATCCTGCATTTATTGCAACCTTGTCTCCTATACAAATCAAAAATGGTCAAAATAACAAGGAGAAATCACCAAATCTACAATCATAGTAGTAGATTTTAACATATATCCAGAGCCAAAATCAGTAAGGGTGTAGATTTGAACAGCCTAATTAACAAATTTAATCCAATGGATTATTCCAAAGACACTGCTGTACTCCCAAAATAAAGATAACACTTTTTTCAAGCAGAGTTGGAATAATCACAAAAATTGACCCTGTATAAGACTCCAAAAGGATGTCACAAAATTCTAAAAAACTAGAAATCAATAATGAAAATATATTCTCTCAAATCCATATATTTGGGAACTAAAGCAAGTCAAAATAATTCAGAGTTAAGGGAAAAATATAATGGAAATTTCAAAATATTCAGATTCTACTAATTGATCACAAAGGAAGATAAAACTATGTCAGTGTACATGGTTATTTTAAAAACCCAAACCCACTGCTCTCCTGAGTTTTAGCTTATTCTGCATCTCAATGCCTCTTTGCAAGGCCTGACACTTCCTCCAGGCTGTTCTATCCTCCAGCTTCTCTGACCCTCGTGGAACATCTGGAAATTGTTCCCTTTACAGCTCTTGTCATCATTTGTCCTGCTCAGCAGAGGTTCACCCTGTGTGTGCCCAGGTTAGTGTTCAACAACCAAATCCAGGACCCTACGAATCTCTGGAGCTCTTTCTCTGTGGCCCACCACCCACCCGCTCTGGTCCTCTGTCCCACAAATTCCAGCTGCCTGAGCCTTGCCTGACTCCAGCCTCTGCTGCCCTGACTCAGCCAATTCATTGTGGGATCTCTGCCTGCACACTGGTCAGGAAAGTGCCTCCCGGCAGAAAGCCAGGGCAGCGGTTCTCAGGGATCGCAGTCCTGCACTGCTCTTGTGCAATGTCTGAAAATAGTCCCATATATTTTTGTCCGGGTTTTACTTACGTACAGCAGGAAGGCAAGTCCAGTGCCAGTTACTCCCTCATAGCTGGAAGCAGCAGTGTGAACCATATAATTTTAGGATTTTCCCCTCATTCACTATTTGGATGTAAAAAGGCCCCTCATGTGAGCTTTTCCTTTTTCCTTCTTTCTTGTTTTTTTTCTCCGTAGTTTCAAGACACCAAACAAACTGAAAGTAGAAGCAGATAATGCCATGAATTCATTTAAGATGAGCACAGAATGTTAACATCCACACAACCCCAAGGACCTAATTCCATCACCACCAACAAAGCAAATGGAAATTCTGGGAGGCCATGGCAGTAGTCAAGTGGCCCTGAAACTCTTTTACCCCTCTTCCTACTATGTGATTTCCTCTCCAAGTGCAAGTGGTAGCAAGTGATAATCTTCACCTGCAAGTGATTGCTTTCTGCATGAGATTGTGCTCACAATTGTCTTTTAGTTTTCATCTAGATAGCAACAAAAAAGACGTACATGGACACAGAACTAATAGAACCAAGTTGAACTATGATTTTCATAGTTGAGTTCCTATAGTTCAGGGTCCTTTTGTTATTACTGTTCAACTCTCCCATTTGCAACAGGTACAATTTGACTTTCTTCATGCTGGAACAGGGATCTATTGATGGGATAGAGGTGGGCTGGACACCCTTGTCATGGGCCCCTTGGTGCTATGCTACTGTCTTGAGTGCTCACACACATGCAGATTTCTCAGTGGGTGCTCCATAACTCCTCCCACTCACCTACCTTAACCAGCTATGCTTACTCTCATTGCCCCTGAAGGATCAAACACTTCACAGTTAGGAAAACCCCCTTGAAGCTCCTTTCCATCACCTCTGATTTCCATTGAATAAAAGGTGGCAATATAGTGGGATTTTTTCTTTGCTTCTGCCTAACATATTACGCAGAAGGCTTGTTAGCAAATATGCTGATGGCTAGCATTCTGGGTAGGTCAGAGCTTCCCTTTGGTGATTTACTACATGGCCAATTGTGATATTGTGATTTATAAGAAATATGTATTTGGTTATTCAGATGACCAAATGTATTTCTCATATATATTTGGTCTTTGTCCACGGTTCCTGACTCAACACTCCCAAAACCCTTGGAATTTCCTAGGTGTTGACAGTGACAAAGGTATCTCTTGTTACTTTAATGAGGTGACTTTTGGACCCCATCTAAGGATGGGGGCTGGTTGCCAAGAGAACCAATCACGTGATTAGAGGGTTGGAACTTTCAATCTCATCCCCCTAACCTCCAGGGAGGGGAGAGAGCCTGGAGGTTGAATCAATCTCCAATGGCCAATGATTTAATCAATCATGACTATCTAATGAAGCCTCCATAAAAACCCAAGAGGACAGGATTTGAGAGCTTCTAGGTTGGCGAACATGTAGAGATCTCGGGGAGAGTGGCTCGCCTAAGAGGGCATGGAAGCTTTCCCCATACCTTGCCTTATGCATCTCTTCCATCTGGCTGTTCTTGAGTTATATCCTTTTATAATAAATGGGTAATCTAGTTAGTAAAATGTTTCTGAGTTCTGTGAGCTGCTCTCGCAAATTAATTGAACCTGAGTAAGAGGTCATGGGAACTTCTGATTTATAGCCAGTCTGTCAGAAGTACACATAACAACCTGGACTTGCAATTGGCATCTTGGGGGTTGTTGGAACTTCCAATTTGTAGCCAGTTGGTCAGAAGCACAGGTAACAACCTGGACTTGCAACTGGCATCTGAAGTTGGAAGGGAGGAGCCGTCTTGTAGGACTGAACCCTTAACCTGTGGAGCCTGATGTTATCTCTGGGTAGATAGTGTCAGAATTGAGTTAAATTGTAGAACACCCAGCTGGTGTCCGGAGCATTGCTTGTTGGAGGTGTAGGGAAACCACCCTCCCACTCCCACCCTACAGTGAAATTGAGTCCAAGAACACTAACACCAATGTTTCAGTTAGATGAGAAAATGGCATGTGCTGATGAAGGAGTCCTTAGTCCTCTGGCTAAATTATAAACATAACATTCTCATCCCTTAGCTTCATGAAAACCACTTAAAGTAGGCAACAAACATAAGCACAATTGTTCCAATGAAAGAGTAAACAGAAAGAGAGAAGCTAAATGCTTGAGACATTTTTGGGTAAGTTTGTGATAGCTTATATCACACGTTAAGCCCCAACTTGATAATAGCGAAACCATTCTGTTTTGCTTGTGTGTATCGTCTTTCATTTTATTTTAGTGGGGTAGACAGCATTTTTGAGGTTTTAGATCGAAGATGATGGAAACATTAACAGTTGCTATTTGTTGAATTTCTTTAAATGATCCCAAACCATTTTCTTGCATTCGACTAAAAGATTGAACTTAAACATACTATCCTCTATGCTCTGTTATTTTCCATTTTTATGGCAGATCAAAATATTATGTAGCCTGTATTTTTTCACTCTTCATGGGAGAATGTGGAAGAAAAGTTTATGCAGATAGAGTATTTCAAAGTATAATAGCTACCAAGATAGGAAAGACAATTTACTTATTTACTTATGAACACGGCAAGTAGAATGTTCTAAATTGTACAGTTTTTTTCTCATGAGATTCCCAAAGAAACTCCACAATAACATTTGAAAATGTGTCCATACGAAGAAAGTTTATGAAACACGTTTAAATATTTATGGAATGTTAAAAATGAGGCATTAATTGGCAAACAACTTAATTAAAATGCTTTCTCAAGTAATTAGCAACAAATACTTCCTTATCTGTTTTGCATGCCATTTGTCTTGTTGTGTTTATTAAACCCGCCTGTCAGTCAAACTTTGCTTCAGGTAATTTTTTGCCCTGTGGGGAAAATCTTCAAAAATTACATCTGAATTTAAAATATTTTGATTATCATTTTTATCTAACAAATTCTCTTTTTCACTTCATCTTCTATATGTCCCAGTAAACCACCATCCTGGGAATTTAGGGCCTGAAGATGAAATTCTGCATCAAGGCATTACTGAGTTTCCAAAAACACTCTCCAGAGAACAAACTGAATCAATCTAGAATCAACAAACAGTGCAGTTAATTAATGAGAACACCATAAGGGAGCTTTTTTAAACAATGTTGACGGCTGCTGCCTCAGGACCAATAGCACCAGAAGTTATTGCTGGTTTGAAAGAAGTGACTCTTAGGGTTCCCCCAAGGCGCCTTTTGCTTACATTAGCTATTTACCACAACTTTTCCTTTTATTTGCACCCTAGGGGAAGTACACTTATTTCCTAAATTACTTTTTAAGTGATGCTTATTCCTGCCAGTAGCCTGAGGTACAAAGTGAAGGTACCACAGAGTAAAACAAACAGAAACCAAGTCTGAAAGAGCACTGAACAAATCTGCAGAAACATCCTCATACTGCAGGGTTGTTTTCCAAACCACAGGTCCTGAGAGGGCACATAAAGTGTGGGGGCTTCTTCCTCAGGCCTGGTCTAATGGGGGCAGGGGGGTGGGTGAGGGGGGATGAAGAGGGGAGCCTAAGGCTGGGTGTGAGCTTCAGAGGCAGGTGGTAGTGTTGGGTGTGAAAAGTTAGGAAGGTGTAAATACTTATTCTGGGCAACAAGCCTTATTAAAACTAAGGCAACTAAAAGATACTTAAACCTTGTAATAAAGTCTTGCTACATCTTGGTGTGTAAAGGCCTTGATCCACAAAAGCTTTCTGTCCTCAGAATGTACGTTCCTCAAAGTCAGGCACTTGTCTTTCGTTCACTGACCATCTCTAGTTCCTAAAACAGTGCCTGACACATAACAGCACTCAAAAAATGGTTGTGAAATGCATGAATAAATGATTAATAATTGAAGTGATGGAAGTTGGTAAAAGAAAATCGTAACTCTGTCATAATTCCCCCAGCAAATGAGAAGCACCTAAAGAAATCCTTAGTTTTTAGAATTAGCCATCAATGTCTAAAGCATGGTACAAGAATTAAGACCGATAGAGTTCAGTCATTCAATAAATATTGACGTAAAACCTACTGGATGTAGTAAAACCTACTGGATGTCACGTATTGTGCTAGACTTGCAGGTCAACAGTGATTAAAACACAGAATTGGTTCCTGCACTGAGTTTGTAGTCTGATGGGAAAATCAGATATTAATCTAATAATTACACTAATATATAATTAAGAAAATGTGATAAGTGCCTTGAAAACAATACTGGGTTCTAGGAAAGAATATAAAAGGGTTCAGAAGATTGGAGTGGTCATATAAGACTATTTTCTTATATGATGGAAATATTTCCAGTGCAGAAGGGATAATTTAAGAAAGATATGGGGTTAGGGGTTCACAAAACTGGAATATTCAGCTCTGCATCTTTTCTTGTGAATCTTATCCAAACCTCTGAAATACAGAGTTATTCAAGATGTCAACTGTTTCAAAGTATGCTATGCAGTTCCAAAACTTTCAAAACTCATATACCCACATAAGACTATTTTAGTAGAATAAGGAGGCATTAAATTCAGTAAGTCTTAATTCCTTTTCCTATAATTAGTATTTTTAAATATATTAGCAAAAGAGAAGATTAATCCTTTAATTAGTGAATAACAAAATATAGTTTCTAAACTTTTTTGATTTAAAAGTTTTAGGTTTTATATTAAGTGCAATAATATAATAGATGAAATAGTTATTTATTGACTGCTTTCTCTGCACTAGGAACAATGCTAGATTCTTTTAATCATTTTTAATATTCAATTATATTTTAGTAGTTTTATTAGACTAAAAAATTTGGGTTTCCTTTCCAGGCAAGACCCCTGTTTTCATACTGTTAATTTTATTTTATTTTTTATATAAGAATGGATAAGATAAAATATTACAAATCATTCTGGTGAATATTTTGTAAAATTAAAAAGAAATTTTAGATACAGACACATGGACAATGAATCAACCCTTGGTTATACGTATCATTTTGTACCCAATGCATAAACAATGTTGGGCAAATAAAGGTGCTCCATTGTTGAAACAGGTGAATGATTAAGTCAGATATTTGGAGATACCTTGACATTTTGGGGGGTGTGTATATATGTGTGCTAGAGAGAGAGAGATAGACTGTTAGTATCCTAATGCTTGTGCTTAATTCTTCCCAATTCCTTTATTATACAGATTATTTGCCACCTAATAAAACTGAATTTCATCACTGATAAAAGCTACCAGAGTTGGTTACAAACTGTACAGATCTTCCTAGACTTAGGATAAGTTTTTGTCCAGACAAACTCATTATAAGTAGAAAATATTGTAAGTTGAAAATGCATTTAACACACCTCACCTACTGAACATCATAGCTTAGCCTACTCTACCTTAAACGTGCTCAAAACACTTATATTAGCCTACTGTTGGAAAAAACCATCACACACAAAGCCCATTTTATGATAAAGTGTTGAGAATCTCATGCAATTTATTGAATACTTTACTGAAAATGTAAAACAGAATGGTTGTATAGGTACAGAATGGTTGTATGGGTACAGAATGGTTGTAAGTCTCCCGGTTGTTTACCCTTGTGATGGCGTGGCTAACTGGGAGCTGTGGCTCGCTGCCACTGACCAGCATCATGAGAATATTGTACATATATCATTAGCCCAGGAAAAGATCAAAATTCAAAGTACAGTTTCCAAGGAATGCATATTGCTTTTGCACAGTCATAAAGTTGAAAAATTGTAAATCAAACCATTATAAGTCGGGGAGGTCTGTATTTCAAAAATTGATGGTGCCATTAGAGTTAGACAAAACAAAAAGACAAAAACAAGAGCAGCTTGGATTTTAGGCATACTCCACGGTGGACACACTCAAATGTTAGAGAATCTATATGATAGGATGTCAAACTTCCAGCAGTACAGTGGTGGGGGCTGGGGGAGGCAAGTCTACGTAGATTGCTCTGTTTCACTCCACCTGTTAACACCTGTATCCAGAAATACTGACGTGCTTTTGTCTTGGTGAATGTGGTACTGTTCTTCACCTTGGTATTCATATATCCTCCTGATCTCTTCCACAAGTTTGGGAATTCCAGATGGTGAGGCAAGTTACCTAAACTAATGTGATATTCAGGTCACACTTGAATCAAAGCAGGAAAAAAAGCCATAAGAGCTGGAAAGTCACAGATCTCACTTACTAAAATAAATGTTTTTAGAAATAAAAATTTACCTACTTGGCCTCCAAGGAGACTAATGTGTACCATTCAATGATCAAAAACTGAAGACCATAGAGAAATAATACATTTGCCACAGAAAAGGAGACCTGGAGAAGAAAAGCGAAAATCCAGGTGTTTGAAATATAATTTTTAAGGTGACAATATTTAGGAAAAGCACTAAATAAAGTACTGGCTGAAACGAGCATTAAGAGACAAAAGACGACAAAATTGCATCAAGTAAAGACTGTGGAAGAATAGAAAGGATATCAAATGTGTTAAGAAAAATAAGAGAGGAAAGAATTAGGAAATTATTTTTGGACTCTTTCTTTCCATTTATATAAACCAGAGATTCTCTGGTGAAGGGGAAGATTAACGTAATGCTAGGAAGCAATAAAAATGGACAGAAAGCAAGTATGCTTCAACAACAACAATAAAAAGTCATATTTCTGTAAAATTAGCAATGACTAAACACTGTCCTCTTCGGTAGTAACAAACCACAAATCAACGAACTGAATTAAGGAGTAGCAGACTTTCAAAGGAACCAGAGAAGTAGCATTCAGCCGTAGCATATCTTGGCACATAATATGCAGTCTAAAAATAATGAAGCAACGTCAGACACCAGAGGTAATCTATTAAAAGAAAAAAAATAGAAGTATTAAATGCAATAATCATAATCTCTATGAAAAGCAGATAATTTTTGGTAGTCTGTGTAAATATTAGTGGGAACTAAGTTTCCTTAATCTTAAAGTAGAAGTTCCCTAGGAAGTTTCACATGGCAAGGAGAATATCCAATGTAATTGCAATTCTGAAAAATCAATCCAGTTCTATATCATTCTGCAGGTTCATTCTTGATTATGAGTACTACATTTAAGAGCCTAGGGCTCTGGGACAAATCTGGGCTATTCTCCTGTTATAGGCTGGGTTGTATCTGATCTAAACCCATAAGATTCCCTTTAGCTTCACAGCAAGATGTGATTGATGTTGTGGATTTGGACCAAATTAGATTCCCAGATAGCTTCTTTCTTTGTGGATGACTTGCTCATTTCTAGAATTCTATTGTTGGGACTTGGCCAGAATAAAGCCAAACTCCATGGTGGCAAGGACATCTGGGCATTTACCTCAATGTGTTCAACACATTGTCAGATCGAGAGATATATATGCATCACAGAATGGAAAGTTTTGGTTTCACAGAGCATTGGAAATACCTCCTAAGAAGAGAAGTGTCTGTTTGGATTAGATGGTTTCCAGTTAAACAGATGGGGTACCAGCCTCCTGGGTTTAAAACTGGCAGAACCTTTTAGGGCATTCAATAAAAGAATCAACAGTGTTTAAAGAAGAAGCAGAAACACTAGGGTCAAAAACATGACATATTTTTGCATGCCAAATAATAAAGTTAACATATCTACGAGTTAAATGTGCCAATAAATTTGATTTTTTGACAAAGTAAAATTATATAAATTAAGGGAAATTTGGACTTTTTTTAGTTTTCAACATTTTTGTCTTACAGTTACCCAATTTAGCATAAAAAATTCAATTTCATAGAAAACTTTTAGTTTCCTATGGTTTAGAGTTAGAATTATCCATGGCAAATGTTGTTCTCTTCCTTCTACCATTCAACCAAGTCTCAAGTTATAAGTAAAGCTCAACCAAGAGTGACTTCAAACTAATTTAATGATCATATACTGGCTACTTAATAGGCTCCAAGTACCATCTAGTTTCAAAAAGTGAATAACACTCAGTCCCTGAGTGTTTTAAGGATTTACTATCCAAGACATTAATTCTCCACATTTTTTCATGTTTCCACGTTCATCATATGGGCAAGACATTCCAGAAGTGAGTTCTAGCCTAGAAGTATGACCTTCTTAAGAATCTGAGACACTATGGACCCTCATATCCTCCAGACTCTTATTTGAATATCATTGATCTAGGAGAAGGAAATCAACCTAGAATCCAATAAATATAACAGAGGCTTTCAGGTGCTATTTAGAAATCTGAATCTAATACAGTTGAGGGAAGACAATGAGTTCAGTTTCCCTTGTGTTCTCTTAGATTCTTTTGGGATATCCACATAGACTATCCAGCATTCTATGTATCTGGAGTTCAGGAGAGAAATTTACATTAGAGATACAGATTGCAAGATGACCCACATACGGATAGATGTTGAGTCGACGAATGCAGATAAACTTGTGCGTGTAAAGGACATACAGAGGAGACAAAAACGGCAAAGGAGTCCAAGAAGTAAATATGTTGTAAAAGTCAAAGGATAAAAGTATTTCGGCAAGAATTAAATGGTTTTAAATGCAGAAGAGATCAAATAATACAAGACCTGACAAAAATGGATTGAGTGTGGAAATTTAGGTACAATTGGTGACTTTTGTCTGAGCAGAATTCCATAGTGAGGTGAGGAAGGACCGAGATTTTAGAGAGAAGTATAGAAAAAAGGTGAATGTGAGGAACTGAAGTTATGTGTAACTTAACTCATAGTTAAATGAAACTCATAGTTAAATGAAAAGACCAAAAAAAGTATAAATTGAGGACTAGAAGAGTATTCAAGTTTAAGCAAGGAATTGGAAAAGGGAGTTATTTGTTGGTTTGTTTGCATTTGTTTGCTATTGTTATTTAATTAAAATTGACTTTAGCAGGATTATTAGAAAGAACTACTTAAGAATGAGAGGTTGAAAATGGAAAATAGAGAAATCCAAGAAAGAAGAAAGCATACTTTACAGAACTCTCCTCCATGATAACAAAGGAAATTAAAGAAAAGAAGCAGAAATAAAGAAAAAGACTTTAAGCCAAAACTTTGGGAAAGCCCTAACTTCTGAAGACAAACTGAAGATATAGCACATTTTGGAACAAAAATGTTTAACAACTAAGTAGAAACTACTCAGCCAAGGAATTAAGATCTATCAAAAGCCTATAAAAGTCATTAACATTTTATATCCAACATTGTATTTTAATACATAAAACAAAAGGTGTTAAAAATATAAGGAAAATTTTCACCCCTGTCTTCATTGCAGCATTATTCATAATAGCCAAGACTTGGAAGCAACCTAAGTGCCCATCAAGTGACAAATGGATAAAGAAGATGTGGTATATATACACAATGGAATACTGCTCAGCCATAAGAAACGATGAAATCCAGCCATTTGTGACAACCTGGACGGACATTGAGGGTATTATGCAGAGTGAAATAAGTCAGAGGGAGAAAGTCAAATACCGTATGATCTCACTCATTAAGTAGTAGATAATAACAACAACAAACTAACACACAGGGACAGAGACTGGATTGGTGGTTACCAGAGGGGAAGAGGGGAGGGAGGAGGGCGAAAGGGATAATTAGGCACATGTGTGTGGTGATGGATTGTAATTAGTATTTGGGAGGTGAACATGAGAACATGACGTAATCCATGCAGAAATAGAAGTATAATGATGTACATCTGAAATTTATACAATGTTATAAACCAATGTTACCGCAACAAACAAAATTAAAAAAAAAATAAGGAAAATTAAACAAAGCCATGGTGGTAGTGGAGCACTTTTAAAAACACTTTTAGAATTTTGTAGGTCAAAAAATCAATAAATAGATAAACATACAGATGATTTGAATAACAGGCTTGATTCTATGCACATGAAATATTACAAAATTTAATCATGTACAAAAAGTGAATCTTCTTATCAGAAAAATGAGAAAGATTCCTGAAGAGGAAATTCATAGAAGAAGAAATATAAATGGGTAATATAAAGAAGAAATATGCTCAACCTTAATATTAATCACAGATGTACAAAATAAAAACAGAGGTACCTTATCTTCCTTATTAGATCTAAAAAGATTGAAAAACAATAATGCCCAGTGACAGTGAAAATAGGAGAAACTATAAAGTAATCTGCATTATTGGAGTGAGTATAAATTGGCACAGTTTTCTGAAGATAATTTGACAATAGAACTAAATTTTAAGTGTTCGCACATTTGAGTCAAGAGATTCCACGTGTAATAATTTCTTAAGAAAATAAGTTTAAAGGTGTATGTACAAGGAGGTACAATGAGGTTAAAAGAGTCATAAATTGAACTCAATGAGAGAGTTTAAAAATAAAATGACAGCTTTGCAAACATTAAATAGAATAAATCGGCTATTTATGTACTGACATGGGAAAATGATAATTGTTAAGTAAGGAAAGCAGGTTGAGTGAAGAATAGTAAGTAAATTATAATCCTTTATGTAAATTAAAAAATTACGTATGAATATGTGTAGCAGATAATTTTTTTTTATTGAAGGAATCTACTTTTATTTGAAGGGTTGCTTAAGTGTCTCTTAGGCAAATATGGAGCTTTTTGTAATTCCGTTAAGGTTATTATTTCCTGGTAGACAAAGATGGCTGTAATTTAGGTTATCAATTCCATAAGATTCAGATCTGCTCCTGAAATCTTAAGTTACCTAGACCTAATGAGATGGATCAGAGTTGCCCCACTAAGGCCTATTGCAGGGAAGCTTCCTGAAATAACATTACCTCAAGGAAATAGTGAATATAGGCTCATGAGCAGGGCTAAAACAAGAATCCTAGGATTTGTGGAGGAGGATTGTTCCAGTAGAGCTTTTAGCTGACCAAGGAAACAACGTGAGACCTCACCACACAGTGTTTGTGTTCTGGAGACCATGGGACATAGACGGAAGAGGGATATAAAGCATTTATTCAAAAAGTACTTTTTGAGTGCTTCTTCCATAGCAGTTACTTTTCAAGGCGCCTTTAATACAACATTGAACCGAAAATACAAACATCCTTGCCTTTGTGAAGTTTGCAGTCTAGTGGAGAGAAACACTGAATAAACAAATAAACATATTATTATATTGGTGATCTTAAGGGCTACAAAGTGAAATGCCAGGAGTACAGGGGCAGGCTAGAAGCATTGCTCTTTTATGCAAAGTAGTCATTGAAGGCCTGCTAAGACGAATTTTGAGGAGGTACCCAAAACAAGTGAGGTAACAAGCCACATGGATCTCTGGGAAAGATGATTCCAGACTGGATTCCAGACTGAGAGAACAGCAGAGCCATATACCCAGAATGTGTTTCTTATACAAGAGTTATAAAGAGGCCAGTGAGGCTAGGATGAAATGAAGGCGGGGTGGGGGGTTGGGGGCAGGAGAGTGGTGGTAACAGGAGATGAGAGATAGGCCAGTCCATGTAGGGTCTCCTAGGTCATGTTTAGAGTTTTGGCTTTTAGTCTGCAAAAATCATTGGATTATTCTGTGTAAACGAGAACACTTGGCTGAGATCTGCACTGAGGAACTGGAGTGTTATTCAAAGGACAATAGTTGTCTGTATAGTGGCCTCTATCAGCCACACTCACAAGGTCGTGGAAGATGTTCTTCAAGAGACCACTACATAGAAACGGAAAACAATATCAATAGCTGACTTTTAAAATAGATTATTAATTTTTGATATGTGTGGAGATTAGCTTTTACTCTTCCATAGAGTTTTAATCTTTTGCAGTAATCATATTATCAGACAAAATAATAAAGGTACAGTAACAAGCAAAATATAGTAAAAGAAAAATGCAACATAGAAAAGAAGCAATCTACGATCAAAGTCACAGAAAAACGTAAAGGAAATACAAATGAACCCAGAGGAAGGACTTGGTTTGAACAGGCAAAGAACACATCTCCCTAAAAGACTGGAAGAAAAAATAGAAGTAGAAATAGATGTGTTTTTAGGTATATTGATTGGAGGTATGAGGAATTTCCATTAAGATACTCTTAATCTCCTCTATAACATATAAAAGAGGTTAATTTGCTTAAAGAAAGATTCTAGATGTTGGAATTGGGGACTTGAAGAGGTTGGCAAGCATTTGAAATAGCTGTAATGGGAAATGGTGCTGAGAAGGCAGCTGAAATTGAGAAGCATAAAAATATAATGTCACCATTGCTCACATTTATGTGATTTCCCCCAGCAGCCCCCCAGCATCTCAGAAATAGAAGTAGAGAAGGCAGATGTTTGGATTAAACCAAGGTTCTGAAATGCAGTATGACATGCATTTCACTGAGAGACTTTCACTCCTGGCCATGACTTTCACTTCTGGCTATGATATACTAACAGGGACTGGACTTGTCCTCATGCCTTAAACAACTACACAAGTAGACAAAATACATGAAACAACAATTTTCAGACAATTGGTAACAGACAGCTCAAAACGGTGATCCCTGAGAAAAGAAAACAAATGAGGTGAGACCTATGGTTTTCCAAGCTAAGTGCCCACAGAAACCTTCTAGGCCTCAGTGCAAAGGGAAACCCAGTCAAAGCCCCAAGGTTTGGCTGAGTAGAGGAGACAGAGTTGGAAGTTCAGGAAAGCCAAGTTGGCTAGAATTTGTTGAGAGGGAGGAACTCAGAGAAAGGAACTATATTGAGATTACTCCAGAGATCTGCAGAGGGTTTCTCTTCAGTGTTTGACTAAGGACTGATCTGCACATACATGGGAGGAACGTACCAGAGGCTGTGGAAAAAAGTATAAAGAAGGAAAGGAATAAGTGCTACAGTATCTGGAGTTAACATGGGGTTGGGAAGAATCTGGGTTCCAATCAGCCAGAGTGGAAGGGCTTCCAAATACAAGAAGAATCAAGTAGTGTCTAAAAGGATATTGTCCCAGTTGTGGGGCTCTGAATATGCCCCACAAAAGCTTAAAAACAAACCTTGAAGGAAACAAACTGATTCCAAGTAATTTAACTGTGTTCCAGAACAGGCAATATTTAAAAAAATATAAACTATAAAATTCACAACACCTAGTATCTAATAAAAGAAGCCCTACTCATTCAAAGAAGCCGGAAAATAGAACTCAAAGCCAGGAGATAGATCAATCAATATAAACAGATACAGAAATGGCAGGTTGAGAGAATTAGCAGCCACTATTTAATACTCTTAAATAGTGTTAAATCCACTATCTCAGGTATACTCTATATATTTAAAAAAACAGGAAATCATGAATGTGATAAGAAGAGTAATGGGATATACAAAAGAGACTTCTTCAAAAGAATGAAAAATAAAATAATATGAAATTAAAAATTCACTGACTAAGATTAAGAGCAGATTGGACACTGCAGAGGAAATGATTAGTGAATTAGAAGACACAGCAATAGAAACTATACAAAATGAGACTCAGAAAAATATGACTAAAAAAATCAACAGAAAAATATGAACATCAGAGACCTGTGAAAAATGCCAAGTGATTAATATACATGTAATTTAAATCCCAAAAGGAGAAGAGAAGGGAGACATTAAAAAAAAGCAAAGAAATAATGGTAGATAACTTTCAAAACTGGATGAAAATTAGAAACTCACTGACCCAGGAAACTCAACAAAGTCTAAGCAAAATAAAGATAAGGAAAACTACACTAAAATAGATCATAATCACATTGTAGAGAATCAGCAATAAAGAGAGAATCTTAAAAGCACACAAGGAGGGGCCGGCCCGGTGGTGTAGTGGTGAAGTTCGTGTGTTCCACTTTGGTGGCCTGGGGTTCTCAGGTTCGGATCCCAAGTGTGGACATATACACTGCTCATCAAACCATGTTGTGGTGGCGTCCCACATACAAAATAGAGGAAGACTGGCACAGATGTTAGCTCAGTTACAATCTTCCTCAAGCAAAAAGAGGAAGATTGGCAACAGATGTTAGCTCAGGGCCAATCTTCCTCACCAATAAAGAAAAAAAAAAGCACCCAGAGGAAAAAAAGACATGTTATTTACAAAGGAACAAAAGAATGAGAGCAGAATTTACATCAGAAACCATGCAGGCCTGAAGACAATGGATCAACATCTTTAAGGTATAAAGGACCAAAACCTGTCAGCCTAGAACTCTGTACCCATTAAAAATGGGTTCATTTTTCAAAAGAGTTCATCTTTCAAAAATGAAGGCAAGACTTCTGCCTTCCACTTTGGATGTAGAAAGCTGAAAAATGTCATTCCAGTCCTTATTACAAGAAAAAGGCTTTCTTCGAATATATTAGAGAGCTGAGGTCACAGGACAATGAACTAGCCTGAAGTCTAAGGAAAAAGGTGCCCGCAAAAGAAGTTGGGATAAAAGATCTGCTTACCTACAGGAAACACTGGGGACCATACATGCTGGAAAGAAGAATTCAGGTAAAATTTTTAACAAATTGCTAAGTGCCAAGTGTGGGTGAGCATGAAAGAATGGAACCCAAGGGAGCCACACACACAGGGAAAAGATAAACTCATTGGCAGGCTCTTCCCCACGGACCTCACCAGGTACTTGAAAGACTGGGAACAGAGAAAGAAACCAGAGAAACCCTCTCATGTGGAAGTCTAGAGGAGGGGAACAGAAGCCGCTGTGGAAAAGTCTCAAAGCTGCCCTGACTTTTCCATCCCTTCTCCCCTGCAGCAAAAATAAATAAATAAATAAATAAACCTTAAGGCACTGAGAGAAGAACATGTGTCACTATTAGGACACATAAGAAGACCCATGAAAGCTAGAAAAAGAGAACAGAAAATAAAACCCCTCTACTTCTGGGGAAAAGCAGAATCCAAATCATTAGAGAACCCTCACTGGGGGAGGAGGATCCTGAGAAGTCCCCCACCCTGAGACCCGGGCACACCTGCCCATGGTAGGTATCTGCCTAAGACGGAAGCTCGGCCAGGACTATAGAGAATGCTCCCTGTCCACCAACACCTGGTTAGCCAATAAAGTGAATGTACCAGAAAGGTCTAGTGAGGGGGTCCTGGCATTCAGTGGGTTCACCAGTTGAAGGTCCTTCCTTGGCTAGAGTAGTTTCAGTAGAGGGGTGGAGGCAAAAAAAAATACAACATATTCCAGTGAATGATAGAAGTCACTAGAAAGTGGGAAGTAAAATAATGAGTCCGGACTGCTCTTTGAGGAGGCTTAGTAAAGAAAGAAGCCAGATAGGGCAAGAGAGAATAATATGTCAGGGAGAGTGGTTCACAGACTCAAGCCAGTATGTCAGTTCAACAGGAAGTCATTACAAATGTTCTTTTGAATCCTCTTGTTCTGTCCGGGAAAATTACAGTGCTATTTTTCGTTTGCAAAGGTCTCAATAACATTCCCCATCCCCCAACGGGATTGAGCCCTCTTAATTAATTGCCATGTGTGTAAGTGATGCATTGTGATTTTAAAAAGTGCAAATCGTTTCACTAAAAATAATCACAAAGAAAGTAATATTTTTAAATATTTGGCATGACATATCTCCACCCTATTACAAGAAAACTTCAATCCAGATGTTAATCTTCATGGTTTGTCTTACGAAAGACTGTGACAAAAGCAAAATTTGTCACCAGTGACCTCCTTTTTCATGATCCTCACACTGCCTCTTCATTTCTCACCCACTGAGATGCCCAGTGCCATCACATGGCCCCTGGCTACACAGGTTCCTTTACTGTAGCTCTGCACAGGCCTAGTCCTCCTAAGTGTAAGTGTAACTCTGAATCAGGGTCCTATCTTTCCATATTCCCTCCTATCAAAGAGGCCTCAGTGGACTCAGAAGAGGCTTATCCTCAAACTATATTAATAACACAGGAAGGAGAACTGATTATTCATATAAATATATTAATGACCAATAAAAGTGGAAAGTTTTGCCCACCCCTAAGCACATATAATTTATTAGAGGTTATTCTCGTAGATGCATTGAATTAACTTTTAGTGGTAGAATGTTATACCTCAATGGAGACTCAAACTAGCAAGGTAAAGAGCTAAAAAAATGACATTTTTCTCTTCTTGAGATTTTTAAGGATTTAAGGTTAAGGTTTTTAAGCAGGTAAGGTTTTTAAGATTTTTAAGGATCTTGGGATTATGAGAGTATCTCAATGAAGTAAAATTCTTAGGTAAGGAAGGCAAAAGACAGAACAGCTTAGTAGATCTGAGTCGCTGAGCACGGCTTAGACCTTTGATCTACAGCAATGAAAGCTGATTGTGTGCGTGTGTGTGTGTGCGCACACACCCTTGCTTGTTGTTTTTTTTTTACTAAGCAGATTGTTTCGTTGAGATCCTAGGAAAAGAAGAAAACTATGAGGAGTTTGTTTTTTGTTTTTTAAAACTCCATTAATGTTTTCTCATTAAAGAACAACTTATACAATTTCGATCTGACATATTACCATGATGAGCACAAGTTGGAAATAATTCTCATTTTGGCTCAAAGTTAGGGAACATACTAACAATAAATATTTAACACTTGTGGAATTCTAAGATGCCTAAGAGGCATCTACAAGGAGTCTGCTAATTTTCATAAGCAGTTACTCCACGTTGTTTATGTGCAAAGTTCATACTACACACTTAAGGATCTTTTTTCTTCACTATTTAATTGCCCACAGACTGGTATAGCTGTAAAGAACAAAAGAGGTCTTGGCCTCACTCAGTCCTGCCCAGGAAAGACCACTCCAGACTGAAGAAAACCTATCTAAGCCTGATAGGAGAAAAATAGAGATCAAAGGAAGAGTCCTCCTTCCTCCAAGGAAGAATGGTGAGAGAGACTGTGGAATTTGTTCAGATGCTCTGTTTTACTGGTTTACCACCCACAACTAAGAAGACCAATTTTTCAAGAAACAAAAGAAATTCTATCTCTTATGCTTTTTGTTTTTATACTTTAAAACATTTCTCGTTATTTGTAAAAAAAATACACAACATCATGTTCTTCACTATGGGGAATCTGAAGAAACAGACATGATTCTTGCCTTCCTAAGGCCGAAAATTTGGTAACAATATAGGTATTCAGGGGTCTGAACTCTGCCCTTGTTAACTAGGTTATAAAGGCCGAGTTAGTTATCCTTTCTTGCCCTCAATTTTCCTGTAAATAGAACAAAGGAGTTGAACTAGATAATTTTACTGCTCCTTCCAGCTTTAACATATTAACACTGTTTAGTTCTATTCTAGTCTATTCCCAGACCTATGTTTTCATTAGTTTGTGTTTTAAGCCCCGTCTCAAATATTTCATGGAATATGAAAGTGCTCAGTATAAATGAGTATTTTGTGGAGTTGTAACCTAGTCAAAACCATTATGTAATGATAAGGTGGTGAATTTGTTCTGCCCCATTCCTTCACATAATTATACACACTGGTCACTATCTCTAATGTAGGCCACCTAGCTTAGTCACATTTCAGGCTTAATAACATACACCAACTCTTTAAAAATTATATTAAAAACTAAGAAATTACTATTTGGTGATTTAATTTAAGCTTTGGAATTTGAATATATGTGTTTACTATAAAATCTATAGTTGTTCATGTCTTCCAGCCATAACTTCTCATATTTTCTGCAAAGGACTCTCCTGGGTACATGGAGATGCTTAGTGAGGACTGTCAAGGAGATTTTCAACTCAATGTCTGAGCTTCCACCTTGAGAAACCAGGAAAAGCATGAATTAACCCAAAACAATCAGAATAAAGAAAAAATAAAGATAAAAGCAGAAATAAATAAAACTGGTACTAGAAGATAAATAGGAAAAAATTAATGTAACCCAAAATTAGTTCATTGAAAAGATTACCAAAATTAATAAACATACAGCCAAACCAGCCAAGATAAAAAGAAGAAAACACAAATTACCAATTTGGGGAATGAAAGCAGAGACATCCCTACAGACCTTATGAACATTATAAGGACAATAAGAAAATATTACTAAAAACTTTATGCCCATCAGCTCAACAACGTAGATGAAATGCACAAATGTCTTAAAAGAGACAATTACCAAAGCTCATTCAAGAAAAGATTGCTAACCTGAATACTCCTATATCTTCCAGCAAAGAAAACTTCAGGCTCTGGTAACTTCACTGGTGAATTCTATGGAACATTCAAGAAAGAAATAATGTCAATAATCTATAAACTTTTCAAACAATAGAAGAGGTGGGTGCACTACACAGCTCATTTTATGAAGCCAGCAGTACCCTGATACTAAACCCAGATAAAGATATTACAAGAGCAACAAAAAACTATAGACCAATATCTCTTGTAAATATTGATACAAAAATTCTCAACACAATATTGTTAAATTGAATCTATATAAAAAGGATAATACATCATAATCAAGTGGAGTTTATCTCAGGAATGCAAGGCTGGTTCATCATTGGGAAATGAATCAATGTAATTTATCATATCAAGGCCTATTTATTTATATATATATATATAAAAAGCATACCTTGCACCATAAACAAACATTAACCCAAAATGGGTTATAGATCTAAATTAAATTAAATCTAAATTTATAAACATTTTAGAAAAAGCATAGAAGAAAACCTTTGATTTAGGCAAACATTTCTTAGAGAAATCACTAAAATCACAATCTAAAAAAACAAAATTTATAAATTTGATTTTATCAAAATTAACAACTTCAGTTCTTTGAAATAATGAAAAAGTAAGGCACAGATGAGAAGAATATATGTACAAATCACATTATCTGATTAAGGAAGGACTGGTGTCCAAAATATATTTAAAAAATGTTCAAACACCAAAAATAAGAAACCAAACAATCCAATTTAAAGAAATGATAAAAGATTTGAACAGATGCATCACCAAAGAAGAGATACAAATGGCAAAAATACACATGAGAAGATGTTGAACATCATTAGCGATTAGGAAAATGCACGTTAAAATCACCAGATACCACTATACACCTAATAAAATGATTAAAACTTAAAAAGCTGACAACAACAAACACTGACAATAGCAAGTACCGATGAGACTACAGAGCACTAGAACTCTCACTCATTGCTGTTGGGAATGCAAAATGGTAGAGCCGCTTCGGAAGACAGTTTGACATTTCCCAACACGTTAAACACATACTTAGCATATGATCAGGAAATTCCATTCTTACGTATTTTCCCAGGAGAAAGGAACACTAATGCTCATGCAAAAATCTTTTGGCAAATATGACAGCTTTATTCACAAACACTAAATCAGAGGACAATCTAAATGCCCTTCGGCTGGCACGACCATATAATTGCATATTGCTCAGCAGCAAAAAGAAACGCACTACTGATATGAGCAACGAGATGGATGAATTTCAAATGCATTATGCTAAATCCAAAAGCTACATACTGTTTGACTCCATTTATGTGATATTCTGGAAATGGCAAAACTATGGAGACAGATATCTGGGGGGGGGAAGAGGGTTGGCCTCAGAGGGGCATGAGGGAAGTTTGGGGTTGGTGGACAGTTCTATATCTTGATTTGGATGGTGATTGTGCAACTATATGCATACACCAAAGCTCATAGAACTGTAGGCTTTAACAAGTGAATTTTACTGTATGTAAATTATAATTCCATAATGCTGACTGAAAAACAACCATGGAGATCATTATAAATAAGTGTAGACCTATAAGCCAAAGTTTTTCATACTTGAAACATTTTTTTAATTCACCTAATAAAAAAATGCACACAGCCCTTGACTATCACTCCCACTTCTGAGAATCTTTAATATAGATATTAACTAGCAATGCATGGAGACAGAATTATAAGCGTGTCTATTATATAATTGTTTGGATTAGGAAAAATCACCAAATTAATATATTTAAAACAAAGGACTAAATGACAACTATTGGGAGGATAGTTAAATAAATTATGATATATATATATACACTAAATATACACACTATGGACTATTGTATTTTTAAGTTGCAGAATAATATGTACAGTATGATTCCCTTTGGGGTTTAAAAAAGAAAGAACAGAAGAGAAAAAAAGAGAGACAGAGAGAAATTATTAGCATGGAAAAAAGGTATGAAATACATACCTGAAAACATTTGTCACTTCAGGAGGGTTGATTTGAAAGAAGATGAGATGATTATTAATTTTTATATAAATTTCTGTATTATTTGACTTTATAATGATCATAAATTGCTTTTGTGAATGAATAAATCTAACATAGTAAAAATAATTCAACATTTTTTGAATATCATACCAAATAGAGTTCATATAAATGGAGTCATCACACGTTGATATTTGGTACAGCGAACTATAACTTATCAGACTACTAGTAGTACCATGGTCAAGAGCATGGACTCTTGAGCCAGATCCTTCTGTTCAAATGCTGGTTCTACTACTATGAGCTGTGTGGCTTTAGACAAATTACTTAGCCTCTCTGTGTCTCAATTTGCTCCTCTATAAAATAGGGATAATAATTAACAGTGTCTAACTCATAGGATTTTTATGAGAATTAAATGTGTGAGTACATATAAAGAGTTAAATATAGCACCTGAACCACAGTCAACACTCAATAAACGTTTGCTGTTATTAATAGTAAAGTCTGAGATTTCAACTCATTCTAAAATCTGAAGTAAAAAGAGTTTAGATCATAATTGCTTCAACTAGATTATCAGAATCTAAACAAGTCTCTTTTTCTTTATTATTCAAGGGAAAGACAATCAAAAATCCATATGTAGAATTCTTCACCATGTCACTTTAAAAAATAAAACTCTAACAAAACCATAGTATGGAAATTGTCTTTTCCCAAAAGGGTAAAAGTACTCTTTACTCATAATATAATCCTGTACATGAAGTCTGACACTTTTTCCTTTTCTTCACCTCCTTATCCAAAATTGTGCCCAGGTGCAGAAAAGGATTTGAGTTAGTGGAAGGGAATTCATTGCCATCTAAACTCCATATGGTCACAAGAGATACCAGAAAATGAAAGAAGGTTCAGTCAAAAAGACACTCGCAGTAAAACTGAATTTTTAAAGCTACATCTGTCATATTATTTGTGCCACATGAATCATTTGGTTGCAGTGAGGACAAAAGGAACTCAGTGCTAGGACTGCGGGACGTGTGTGTGTGTGTGCGTGTGTGTGCCTTTCTCACAGAACATATGTTGCCCCACTTGGATTTTGCCAAAGGTGAAGTTGGACCATGTAACCAAATAGAGTGGTACACAATCAAACGTTGGGGTTTAGTCCTCATCTGAAGAGAAGCGTTTGATTTGAACTTGGATTAGGCAGTTTTGTTGACATTTTCCTGTGACTATAAAAAAAGACATTTTTATCTTTTCCAAATTAGCTTCTCTTCTTTTTCCCTCCTCCCCTCTTTTGTGGCATTCAACAACAAGAAGGGAAACTTTGCAGACAATAAATGCAGCCGAACCATGAAAAAAAATGAAACGGAATCGTTCTGTGACTCGCATGGTGTGGCTACAGCAAGGCAGATCCTAGAGATTTGGAATCATATCATCCTGAGCATCTGCACCACTCCTCCTTGGAGAGTGCATACTAATCATCTCTCTTCATGGTCAGTAACCACATAAGGACAACACCAGACGATGCCAGTGGTTTTGGTCCTGTAGCATTTATGTGCTTCCCTGCAAAGATAGTCATGCCAGACAATATTCGTCAACCTTGTCCTTGGTCTTCTCTCTTGATTGAGGCAGATGTTTATTTTCCATCTGTACTATATGTCAGTGCAACTGCAGCCTTCATCTGGCAAAGGGTGGCTGTAATATTATGAGGCCATCACATAAGCTGCTGGAAAGATTACTCTGGTGAATAAAATCAGTTTATGGCTAAAAACATTTATTCTTCATTTTGATAAGCTCTTAACAAATGGAAATTTGCTTTCTTACACTTTTGCCAAGCATAGGACCATGTTTATTTCTCGCTATATGGGTCACGAAGGATTCCCAGCTGTTAGCTAGAGTCAGTTGTGCATTGCTGCACTCAACAACATCTGTTTCACAAAAACAGTATCCAGCTTTTAGCACTCAAATGGAGGTTATACCATATGCCAGCAGACCACTTAGTTTTTACCTTGGGAACCAACTTTACTCTAGTCAAGGTAACAGAGGAAAAACTGAATATTTAAATGTTACCCGGCTTCTGTCACATCTTCATGTGTGCCTGTCATTTCCAACTATATATAGTAAAGTTAGTTCCAAGCATATACTGCAAGCTGTTCTTCTGTTTAATTATTAATTGGAAGAAAGTTTGTTTGCAAAACAGTTGAAATGTATTTTGTGATAGACGCTGATGTTGAATATAGTGCCATAAGATGATTTTGCAAAGAGAGCATTCTCTTAAAATGTTGATTAATATTAGCTAGGGACAAAAGAAATCAGGCTTATAGCCCCTAAGTAATGTGTGGCATTATGGAAAACTACAGAATATCAAATATTCTCTTAGATGACAAAATAGTTTTCATTGCTTGACTTTTGTCTTGGTTCCCATATCTCAGCCTTTTATACTTTTTGAAAGAAAATAGAAAACAAAACTTGTGTCTTCAGTTTATTTTATGAGAAACTTAAACTTGAAAAAAACACTTATTCAAATGCGTATTGGTTTTCAAATTTGTGTCGCTGTTAGCACAGACCTTCAATCCCTACAAAAGATGCCTCACTTGTTTTCTAGAGGCCTAAAAGCAGTTTATTGACTCTGATAATCTAATGCATTGTCTTAGAATTATTTCCACAGGTAATGAATATTTTTAAAACAACACTAAAAAACACTGAAATTTGGGGCCGGCCGGGTGGCGCAAGCGGTTAAGTGCGCGCGCTCCACTGCGGCGGCCGGGATTGGCAGGTTTGGATCCTGGGCGCGCAGCGATGCACCGCTTGTCAGGCCATGCTGTGGCGGCATCCCATATAAAGTGGAGGAAGATGGGCATGGATGTTAGCCCAGGGCTGGTCTTCCTCAGCAAAAAAGAGGAGGATTGGCAGATGTTAGCACAGGGTGGTCTCGTCACAAAAAAAAAAAAAAAATAATTGAAATTCTATGTCTAGGTTTTCCAATTTCCTCAGGTCCAAAAATGAAGACATTTAGTCCTGTTTGTCTCTAAGGCCTTTTCCAAGTGGTGTGATGTTACAGTAGTACACAATGCTTACTTTAAAAAGTCTACTTTTTTTTCCTTATGGGCAGAAGTATTGTTTTTGAAGATTTCTTTGATGCTATGATAAATGCTAAGAGAAGAGATTTTCCTGAGTTGAAACTTTAACTATGAGGCCCGAGCATCAAGAGGACCTTATCTGGACCTCAGTTAGGGAACCTCTTGTATCTTCTGATTTCATTTTCAAAGAACGTAAGAAATACGTCCATTTCAGAACTGCTTCTCCATAGAGACTTCAGAACAACTTCGTTAGAAACTATTCAGTAATGACCACAACTAATTATTAGGTTATTTGAATTTCCCATCTGTGAACTTGCATAAATCCATCTCTGGATTAATTGCATGACTAAGAAGGAGAAATAAGTTGGGTTATCAGCATGTGCAGCTTATGCTGATCTTGAACTTTGGTTACCTCTACTTTAAAGAATTGCCTGTTTCAAAAGCTAAGTCAAGGCAAGCCCTGGGTAGAAATGTGAATTTATCCAAGTTCGTCTTTGGCCTCCTCTGTCGCTGAACCCCTCTCTGCTTTTCTTGAAACCTCCTGAAGTTATCTATCTTTAGAGTTACACCCAACAGACTTCACTTTCCATTATTTATCAAAAAACAACTTGACTCTGCCAACAAGTACCAAGATGACCAGTGTGATTTGTAGCTGCCCACAACTTGACAACTTGGGTTATAATGAATAGAAATCTCCACACAGTACTATCCAATGGAGCCAAAGCAGGAGGAGCAGTGGATCTTAACAATGAACTCAACCAGGAACCAGAAAACAGAAATGCAGAGGCATTCTCTCCATCTCTCTGAGGCCATGAAGTCCTTGTTTTTCTCTGCAGCAGTGCATGTGATATGCCAAAAACACATGACCCTGCTCTGCGGGAAAGGGCTATGAAAGCCTTGACTCTGCAATGGCGTCTGATTCCAAATTCTAAGGAGGGAGAACCAGATTGGCCCAGATGGAATCGTGTGTCCAACACCAGTCTATTCAGCTATGGTCAGTGGGGCCATGACCACATAGAAATAACATCAAGGAGAAGCTTGTCCCTTCATTAGGAGTTATGAGGAGTAACCAGCTCTCAGAAATGAGACTGTGGACTAGGAATGCATTGCAATAAGTATCTCTTACACCACCCTTTCCTGGAGGTCCTAATGAGCACTAAAGTGTCTAAAGCCACCTTTGGAGAGGCAGCTTGGCATTGTGGTTGAGAACATGGACTCCACAGCTCACCAGCTGGGAATGGAGCCTGGCTCCAGCACTCTCCATGCAACTTAACCTGAGTGCCTTGCTCTCCTGGCTTATAAATTGGGGATTGCATCCCTCATGGGATTGCTGGGAAGATTAAATGAGTTGCAAAGCTCCTACAATAGTGCCCAGCATATAGTAAGAGCTACAGAAGTATGTAGAAATGTTGCTGAGAAAAGATAATAAAAATAAAAGCACTGTATAAATATAGGAAAATACTGGTTCTGGGTAAGATAAATTATACAACTATTTCTTGATCATATTTGGCATAGGGATACAACCCTTCCTTGAGGAAGCTAGAATGCTAAGAGATTGATTGATATCATGAATGGCTATAGGGTATGAAGAAAACCAGTCTATGAAATATAATGATAATGGGGGGAGGAAAGAGCTTAAGATCTAAAATTTGAGAATTGTTACATGTACTTCTTATCTCACTGTAAATATGACAGGATAGAACACTCCATTTGTATTTGTTCTGAGGCATTCTTAGTGCTCTGGGGGCACTTGATAAATGTTAATAATAGCAAATGTCACCTAATTTACACTCTCCTTGCTGATCAAAAAATACACAAATTGTATGCCATCTAACAGAACAGCCCTCGCTAAACAGCAATTTATTTAGTCATTTTCCACTAATTAAATATTGTAAGATTTTATGGAAGAAATAGAAAATTGTCCCTCCTAATATGATTGTGCAAAGATTCAGAAATCAGGGTTGTGGTTTTCTGCTGACTAGAGAGGTACATAGGAAATATTAATTAGGAAAAGAGTATGTTGTGGAGAGAAGATTGGGAGTGATGCTTAGAAAGGAAACAAAGCCTGTCCATGTCAGAGAGTGCAATTTAATAAGCATTACTCAAGTGCATTACTCAACTGCAGTTGGCAAGTTGCTAGGTGTCTCTTTTTTATTTGCAATACATTAAAATTACCTCTTAAGATGTCTGTCTTGCACACATGCCATAAATTCTTGGAAGGCTGAGACTATGCCATTTCATCATCCTCACCCCACTCTTCTCAATATACTCAAACATAGGAAGTAATCAATGAACGTGTATTGAACTGAACTTGATGTACAACTTTATTGGAGTCCTAACCTAAGAGGACTTGGAAGAAGGACATGGTGGAGCATTAGCAGCAAGCCAGAGGGGATGAGCAGAAAGTAGGGTCTATATTATCAAAACTGAGCTGGGTATAGAACTGCCCTTCAAGAAGAAGTCTCATGAGCATGACAAAACCAAGTTTGATTGAGATCAAACACACATATTATCTAAAGATTGTCAATTGTGAGTGGAGCACAGGAACAGGAGTTCTAAAGTGGTGGCACTGTTCAACATCATATCGTGGTGACTGATGCTTGTCATGTAGGGCGGGATGCCAACCAAGAATTAGGATTTTAAGGGTTCGTGGGGGCAAAGTGGTATGAGCTAGGCAGAGTATCAGAGCTTCAGCCCAGCAAACTCTAAGTTCAAATTCCAGTCAAGGAAATAGAACGCTAACCAGAAAACATAGAAAGACTTCCAGTCCGGACAAGTACCACAAAATTGGGGGATAATCAATGTTGGCGAATTCATGGGTGACTGGGTTCACTCTGGTTTGACAGATACTGGGCTTACAGGGGTACAATAGCCTGCTAATATACTGTCAACCCTGATTCTGACCTGCTCAAGAGCTAGGTGAATCAAGTTCTACCTACAGAACAATGAGAGGAGCTAAGGAAAGCAACGGCTAACACCATGGAGAACACTATCTGTTCACAGATATCCACTCATTCGATCACAGAAGAAAGTATGGATTTGGTCTCAGAGAAGTCAGTGCGTAAAATCAGAGGTGACATTTATTTCTCTTCAAATGCAGGGCAATATGGAGAGACAGTAGCAGAACACAAGTCAGGCTAGCAGAGACAGCAGCCAGTAGCTTGATGGCAAGATAGTTTATACTATGGTTCAATTGTTGGTTAAGAATGGGCAGTGAGAGATAGAGAGAGAAATGGGAGGGCCACATTGTTGGTCCTGGGAGGTGATCACATGACATTCATAGCCTTTTATGTCAAGATCTGGATGGCAATTTCATGGCGAGGGTAGCTCAAGCAAGATAAAACATAATTTTTAATTTCCGTTGGGGTAATCTCACTCAACTTGAGGTATCCTTGTATAATTAACTCTCTCTAGGAAAAAAGCTTCCAATTCATAGTACTTTTTAGCCATGTTATAAAGACAGATGAACCCGTCAAATGGAATAAATTTCAATTAAAGACACAAGAAATGAACACATTGCAAAGGGTTAATAGACCTTATAGAAATGAAACCTTTCCTGTTTCCAAAAAGTCAATGGTCTTGGTTCTTGACTTAAATTAATCTTCCCGCATTTCTACTGTTTATTGAATTCAAACAATTTGGGGGAGAGAATGTGGAGTTCTTAGAATTGTGTTTTAATATGTGAACCAGCAGGAACATTCTCAAAGAAACCACTTAGCTATTATGCATTCATTGTGTTGTATCGATTTATTTTTTAAATTAGCAATCAGCTGCAATCAAAAGAGAGGATAAGAAACAAAAGGCAATCTAAAATAACAAGGCTTACTTTCTAGGCTTTTGAAAAGAACTCTGGGAAACATTAGTCTTTAGCTATTAACTAAAAATAATCTTACTTCCCCAAATAAAAAGAATTCATATGTGTTTATCTTTGAGTAACTGATAAAGACTAAGAGTAGCTTTTTAAGAAACTCTAACAAAATCACTTCCCTCCCTTTTATCATCAGTCATTATTGTGCAAAGCTTTGAGCAAATTTAAATTTTATTGTTGACAAACGGGGATTGGGGTGTGTCGTTGGCATTCTCTTCATGTTCTATTTTCAGAAATACAGAAAAATATCCAAATGTTCTTTGTGGGTATATAATTCTTTTTCCTCTCCTCTATTCCCAAAGTATTCCAAGATAGAGTGACCATATAATTTATTGTAAAAATCAGGAAACTTTTGAAAATCAAAGGGAGTGTTACTAAGAATTATTCTAGAGCGACTGGTATAACTGGGATATAGTATTACCCTATTTACAGAGCACTGTGAGCTCATCTCTCTCTTGTGGTAATTGTAGAAAATGGTTTATAAACTCCTTTGACAGCATTTTTATTGAATTAAAGGTTTGTCTCTTCAGTCCCCACTTAAAGATTATATGTAAAGAGAAATGTCTTTAGGAGCCAAGTGCATTTTGATCCATGAACACAAAGGCTGCTAAAGACAATTATAAGAAACGGTTCTTGAACTTTGACACAGTCACCTGTTCCCCCATTCATTTATTCATTCCTGGGATAATGATTGAGAACTTACTGGACTTGGGATGTATTGATTAGCAAGATTCACACTTCACTGCCTCATAAATCTGTCGTATGGTGAGCAGACAATTAGAAAATGTAGATATAAGGGCTGTGTTGGGGATGGTTTGTGGTGCCATGCAATGCCAAGGAGGAGCACCAAGCCCAGGCATGGAGTGAGGTAGTGTTTGGGGAACAGCTTCCTGGAGAAGGAGGAACTTAGTGATGAGTTCATACTCAAGTGAAGGGAGGTCTCTAGTGGGCTGAAAGATGGAGAAGGAAGGAGGGGGATGAAAAGGTTTTCAGGCAGAGAGAACAGCATGCATACAGGCCCTGAGGACAGAGAGATTTGGCATAGCTGGGGAATTTGCCAGTGCGGTAGTGGGGGAGAATGCAAAGGATAGCAGATCACTTGTGGCTAGAGAAGGAGACCCATTTGGAGCCCAAACCAGGCAAGAAATAGCAGTGATCTGAATTAAGGAAGTGGGAATGAAGATGCCAGACCATCAGACTTGAGAGAACTTCCAACCACCATATTGTAGTCTTTATGTTAGGTAGGATCAAAGAGAATATTGGTTCCCAAGTGCCCAGATCTTTTAAACCAGACAGTTCTGCCTGGAGTTCTAATGTGTGTCCGGCTGCAATGGCAAGTGTCTCTTGGCCATAGCACTGACAGATGACACCTAACACTCACAGCCAGCGAGGAGAAGCTGGTTCTCCTCCTCTGTACCTGAGCACCTCACAGAGGGCTCATCCCCAATCCCCAGTGCAGGGTTGTAGGAAGGTTTCAGTTGTTGATTTCCTACCTCTGCCTTTTGTATTGCATTTTAAAAGAAAAGTAAATTTTGTTTAAAAGCAAACAAAATTACTGTCCTGGGATATCTAAAACTCCCTTGGGAAGTTGAAGCCCTGGGGCAGGTGGACCACTGTGAAGTTATCCAGGACGTGTTCTGTGATTATGACTGGGCTTTGGAAATAGATGCATGAAATGGAATATTAATCAGTTCCACGAATGAACGCTTCACTAGAAGGCCAGTACTATGTGCAGACTGAAACCACAAGAATCCTGTGAGTTGCCAACTCTTCTCTCAATGACAGGCAGCTGAGGACAGTGACACAGCTCCTCTCTTCCTCATTCTCCTTTCAGCTACTCCTCTTTTCCCACGTGGCATTGAGACCCTTCCTTTTTCTTTCATGCACTGGCCCAATCCTCTGCCTTCCGTCTATCACTCTCTCATTCTATATGGTCAAATGGCAACTGGGGAATTAAAAAAAATATTGGTCAAAATCATTAGCTACTGAGTCTTTTTAAACTAAATTTGTCTCAGTGGGTTTGGTTCTGGCAACACAGAAAGCAAAACATTTCATAGATTTAATCCTATTTCTTTCACAAGAAATGCGTATCTCTATACTTACTATAGTTCAGTTAAGAACCAAAACTTTCATTGATCATTTACTGTGTGGGGGGCCCTCTGCTAGACACTGGGGTTCAAAGGACAGTACTATTCCATTCTTGTCCTTTGGGAACTCACAACCTGGTAGGGGGATTACAACAACAAGTCGTCAGATCATGCACAGGGTAGGGAAGGCATTAGATGATGTTCTGCAGAAGATTCAGAAAAACCCTTTCTTATTAAATTGAAAATACTTCTGCTGAATTTTTTAGTATCAATTCCTCTTTCATTGGCATAGATAGAAGTATGTGTGTGCATGCACACATAGTTAAAAATATGATGGGGATTTTCTGAAGAAATGAAAAAAATTTGTGATAAAATAGTACTTGGGCTCCAAAGAATCCCTAATTTTCCATGATGCCCTGAAGCCCATCAGCTGCTGCCTCCATCTTGGTCTGGGAGGAGGTTCGCAGGCCCCTCTAATCAATAATGAAATCATATTTATAGACCAGTGGTGCTTCCTTTGTTTGGCATTAGTGGCCCCACAATCATCTGATGAAGCTGGAAATCCTCTCCTCAGAAAAAAGAAAATTCTCATCCAAATTCTTGCACAGGATTGGAGGAAAATTTTTCTCCTCCAAAAGTCTACATAGAATTTGTGGACTTCGTGACATCCATCCATAAAATCCTATTTAAGAACCCCTGTTCTACACTGAACTCCCAGAAGGTAGAGAACAGTTGGGGGATTATCATCATATTCACATTTTATTCCCCCCTTCTGGCAGAGGGTCTGACAAAAAAAATTGGAAAAGTATCAAATAGTAATAATAAAACTGAAATTTATCATCTGGCATTGATTAAGTGCTTACTAATTGCAAAAATTTTTCTAAGCAAAGTATAGCTAATTTAATCTTTATAGCAACCTTTGAGGTAGATTTTATTATCTCCCTTTTACAGATGAGAAAGCAGGTCAGAGAAGTTGTATAACTTCTTCATAGTATGAGCTTTGAAGTGATAAAGCAAGGTTCAGACCCTAACATTCTGACACCAAAGCTGGTGCTCTTATCAACTGTGTTAGGGAAGAAGTTAATGAATGAGTTAAAACCTTTTCCAGGTGCCTTAAACCTAGCAGACCAAGGTTTAAGTTGTATCTTTCTTTAAGTTACTTCTTAAGTACTTGCCTAAACTTAGCTAGGAAATAGTAACTCAGATTTCCTATAGTTCAAATTCACAAGAAAGGGACTTGTGCCATTCTACAGCTAAGAGAAAAACAAAAAGAAAGAATGTCATGAAATCCTAGCTTTCCCTATTCTATAGATTATGAATACCAGTAAGTTTCCTACAGGTTTTCTCATTCATCCCTTGTTATGCAGAGCAAAAAGTCTGTCCTGTGATTACCAAGGCAAAAGTTCCAAACACCTAAGATAGGAAAGTCTCACCACGGAGTTATTTGTAAAGGTGGATCTCAGATCCTTCCAAATAGACTAACATTTTCCAACAGAGAGATGCACACTATTGTTAGATTTTTGACTCCATCTTCCATCTCGATTGGTATTTTATTATGATTTGTTGCTGCCCTATTTTCCCATTTTTAGTTCTCTAACACTTTCATTTAAGTTCTCCCTAACCTATAAGCTTGATGAGCTTTCTATAAAGAAAGCAGGAATGATATTAAAAATAAGAGGATTTTCCAGGTGGTTTCTCCCAAGCTCTCGACTCTCTCGTTAGAATAAAGATTTTACAGTTACATCTGCATGGTTCTTAAAAAAAAGAAAAAGGTACGTAAAGGGAAAAGATAGAAAAGAGTCCGAGATATGTCATCACTCTTCGCCCAGCATTATCCAGATGTGCAATGGCATTAGAGAATGGTACAAACACCCATGAGGAGATCAAGGATCACTGCCCTAGAGCAGAACACTCCAACTCCCTTTATAAAAGCATCAAAAGCACCTGTCCTTCCAAAACTGATGTCCTTACAATTACCTTGTTAATTAGTTAACAAGAATTAAGGAAAGCACACAACTAATCGTTTGTCTCTAAAGAACAAACCTCTAGCTGAAATAAGACAGGAAGACAAAGCAGAAAAGTCTGTTGCATTTCATGTTGTTTTACAATTGTTCTGGGAGTTATATTTTTATTAAATTCTCTAATTTTTTATATTTGCTAATTAGATACATGCTGTCCAGTGTTTATCTATCTGTAAGTATGAACATCTGTATAGAATTGTTAAATAAATGGGCAAGTGACTAAGATTATGACACGGGCTCTGAGTGACTTCTGCTTTCAGAATAGCATTTCACATTATTTTTGGACTAAGAAAAATTAACCATGTAAAATCAGCCCAGAATGTTTTAAAATCATCTTTCTTTTGACCTCTTGTCTTGACCCACTTGCTATGGAATAGGAAAGACAGAAAATAAAATGATGCCAAAAAAAAGCTAAATATTTAAAATTGAAAAAGTACTCATAGATTAGAAAATTGATATTTAAATTACACCCATATTGATTAACCCAAGGTGCAGTTCAAAGGCAAATAATGTATCTGGGAGAAGGCATCCTGGTTCCTGAATTAGTGTCATTATTTTATATATGGAAAGATAATAAATCAATATCCTGAAGAAAAGAGGATAGTTTTCTATTTATTAGCTTTCCCATGGGAATGAATTGAACCATTCAAAGGAAATTTTGTGTCGTGCTTATACCATTAAAAGACATGCTTACCTAATTAGAGAAATCCTTCCCTAGAAGACCTATGTTACTAAGAGTGGAAACTAAATAACTAGCTCTCAGAGTAAGGCCCTCAGCAGCAAACCCACCATGTATTCATCCATCCAGAAGTGGATACCCAGATGATCTGGGCACCAGGTGCCCCTCCATGTATGAGCGATAGAGCCAGAGCAAGACAGGCGAGCCCCAGTGGGGCTGAGGTACACGTCAGGGAGATGCTTGGTAAGCAGGTCACCAGGTAAGCAAGGGAATTTCAGTAGGTGACAGGTTCTACTTGGAAAATGACACAAGATACCGGCGTAGAGTATCTAGAGGCGGATAAACTGAATTGGGCAGTAAGAGAAAAGAGGTCTCAGAAATGGGATTTGAGCTGCACCTCCAGGGTAAGGAGTCAGCTATGCAAAGATCTGGAGGAAGAACACTCCAGGCAGAAGGCAGAGCAGGTACCCAGACAATGAGGTGGGAGTGGGCAGCAGGTTAGAGGAAAATCGGAAGGACCCAACGAGTAAGCAAAGGTGAGAAGTGATGTCAGAAAGGGAGGGAAGAAACGAGAGCAAATCTCTCCAGCATGACATAGATTTTATTGATCGGCGGCTCTGAGAGAGACGACACTTGGATGTGTGGAGTCTGCCATCAGGCTCCCTGTCTCTCTCTGGGGCTCTTTAGGTTGCATTCGGCCCACCCCATACACAAACAGCCTGACAATAAGCCCTGCCCCAATGTCTCTCATACTTGCCAAGACAATGATGCTACTCACTTTTTCTACATGCTCCTCCTCTAATTTGTCCAGCTGGCTCCCTAGGCTCTGGGTCCACCACCCTGTAATTCACCCCCAGACTCTGTGGCATATCTAGCTTCAACCAACAGTGCTTTCTCAGGCACTATTTTGTCCTGGGTCTTTGATTCCAAACACCATCTGCTGGAAAAAAACACCTCTGCCATTAGCCTGGGCAAGAAGGAACCAGGATAGCCAACCCTGTCACTCAGCTCTCTGCCAAGGGAAGGTAACTGGACAGAAGGAAGACACCCCCACTTCTCCCCCACACACACACTGTAGCCTGGTGATTGCTGGATGGATGAAGGAGCTGTGGGGAGGAGGAATGACCCCCATGGAATAGAATCCAGAGCCACACGGGAGCCCAGAGAGGACAACAAATGCTAGTAGAGGCAAAGACCACGGCTGGGCCTGGTATCATCACCCTGTTCCTCTCCCCATCTGGCAGAGGATGGCACCTTCGCTGAGTGTATGAAGTCTTGTATTTTCTCTGGTAAGGCTGCTGTGGGAAGCTGTCTCCACCATTAGACTATAACTCGCAGGCACTATGCCGTACTCATCTTTGTGTCTTAAGTGGGTGGCACATAGTAGTCACTCAAGTAATATTTATTAAATAATTAGAGATATGCAATGATTTGTGCTCAACGATGTTCATCACAACATTGTAATGGATAAATCAGAAATTGCCTAAATGTTAAACATCCAAAGATAAGGTCAATTTTGGTACAACCATAATACAGAGTATTATACAATTAAAATTCTGTTTGAGAAAAACATGGATTACATAGAAAATGATTCATAATAGACATCTAAATTTAAAAGAGGATATAAAATTTACATACTAAGATAAAATTATGCAGGTGTGTGTGTGCGTGTGTGGGTGTGAGAGTAAGTGTCATATCTTCCATTTCCCCTCCAGATTTACTTATAGGGTGATGATATAGCCTGGTTTGCCTGGGACAGTCCCAGTTTATGCTTATTGTCTTGGCATTATGAGTAATTCACTCCTTCTCACTCTCAGAAGTGTCCTTATTCTCTCAGCAGATTTTTTTTTTTTTAAAGGTTTTATTTATTTATTTTTCCCCCAAAGCCCCAGTACATAGTTGTCTGTCATAGCTGCACATCCTTCTAGTTGCTGTATGTGGGACGCGGCCTCAGCATGGCTGGAGGAGTGGTGCCTCAGTGCGCACCCGGGATCCGAACCCGGGCCGCCGGCAGCGGAGCGCACGCACTTAACCGCTAAGCCACGGGGCCGGCCCCTCTCAGCAGATTTTAAAGTCATCCTTTAGCTCTGCATCCATCCGGGACGCAGAGTTGTATGGATGGTGATAGCCTGGTCTCTTGCCCTCTGGCTTCTAGCTGGGTTGGTCCAGGAGGAGCACTAGCAGGCGATTGAGACAGGGGGGAGACTGGGGAGGTGCAAGAGTTTATTCCCCCCGCTTCTTCCCTGCAAAGCCATTCTGGGCCTGTTGGATCTCTCCGCCAAAAGGCCGGGCAGCCATCTTCACACAGTTTCTCCATCTCCAGGTCCCAGGAACCTCTCTCTCTCATTACCCTCTTAGGCATCTAGATACTAACAGGCTTCCTGCTGTTTGCACTGTCTCTTCTAGTTTCCCTATAACCAACCCACATCCTTATAAATAGTCTCTTTATGAAACTCTCCTCAAATTGTCCCAATGTGAGTGTCCCATCTGTACCTGGTTGGTTGATAGAGACAGCAGCCAAGAGATGCACAAACACAGAGAGAAAGAGAGAAGAGGTCACCAAAATATTCCCAGTGGTTATTTCTATTGGGCAAAAATATAGGTGGTATTTGTAAGAAGGACTTCGTGTTTTTGTTTTGAACGTTTTCTCATTTTTCTCCACTTAGCATGTATTTAGTATCTAGAGAAATGGCACAAAATAAGGTGCAAATTAGTTGAACTAATAAATTACTGAAATACCCTTTTTCCTACCTCTAGAATCAGAGTTCATATTCCAATTTGATTCGTATTCAAATGAAAATGGGCTGCTTATGAGCATACGTTTAGCTTAAAGAGTATTGCTATTGGGCCGGCCCTGTGGCTTAGCGGTTAAGTGCGCACGCTCGGTTACTGGCGGCCCGGGTTCGGATCCTGGGCGCGCACCGATGCACCGCTTCTCTGGCCATGCTGAGGCGGCGTCCCACATACAGCAACTAGAAGGATGTGCAACTATGACATACAACTATCTACTGGGGCTTTGGGGAAAAAGAAAAAAAAGGAGGAGGATTGGCAATAGATGTTAGCTCAGAGCCGGTCTTCCTCAGCAAAAAGAGGAGAATGGCATGGATGTTAGCTCAGGGCTGATTTTCATCACAAAAAAAAAAAAAAAAAGAGTATTGTTATTATGCTTGCCACTTATTGAACCATCACTATGACATTCTTTCTATGTACATTATTTTATTTAATCCTTACAATAACTAAAAGGTAGATGTTGTTAATCCCATATTATGGAAAAGAAAATGAAAGCGCAGAGAAATTATGCCACTTGCCTAAGGCCGTGTAGGTAAGAAGAGGCAAAGCCAAAATTTAAACCCACACTCTCAGCCATCACACTGCACTTCCTCCCATAAATAATATAGACATGAACATAGACAAGTTAAAGCATGGCATAAAATGCCTTTGAGAACATACTGCTCTTTTGTTCTAAGAAAAAAGATTAATTGGCCTTTTGATTATACAAATATAAGATAAGAAAATATTCTATTCTCCTTGTCTTTAGAGATGGGCCCTGGATAGGAGAGCTATGCTCAAGGGTATACCTATTAACAATGACCTCAGAGTTTAGAGACATGGTGATAGCCAAGATTAAGGAGAAAGCCTACCATCAGGCTACCCCTGGGAGAGAACCCAGGCCTCTGAATTCCTAGAGTCCTATCTACTAGGTAATATGTTCATGGTTTCTGCGTTGTAATACACATTTGTTATTCGCAGTCTTCAGTTTATCTAGTTAAGTAGTATAGTTTGTTCTCATCTAGCCTGAGGTGAGTTAACTGTAATCTGTTTCCTCACTTAGAATAATTGGCTTAAAAGGACCAAGAGAAGGCCAGCAGGGGTGTGGAGCAATGGTCCAGAGAAGACCACTGGCTGAGGGCGGGTGACCTCCAGAACCAATCTTTGGAGCATGTACACGTTCCCTGGGGATTCCCAAGGACACATGGGGTGACAACACTGACGTAAGACTGGATTTCCTGTAGTCACGCAAGATGGCAGCTCTTGCCACGTAAATCTGGGTATGAAAAAGGAAATGTGACGTTAGTTTGTGATCAGTTTTGTGAGTATATGAATACAAGATATATATTTTTAATCTGCGCCAACCTCCTAAATCAAAAATTATGTGTCAATTTAGATTCTTTGATAATTGAGGATGGTAATGAGGCTGGACCTTTATTCAAATACTTATTGGCAGTATATATTCACCTCAGTGTCTTCTGCTACTTTTATGGCTTTAGGTTGTAAATTTGAATGTTAACATATCTGAAATTTATTTCCAAATTTTACCCACTCATCTAAATTCCATTTATTGAATCTATCTTTTCCCAAATGAATTGAGGTATCCCCTTTGTAGAACTTTAAAGTATTGTACAAATGTGTGTCTGTTTCTCTCCCAGCTTTCCTCAAATTTGTAAGAAGATTTATCTTGCAAGATGCATTTTAAAAAGAACTGTGAAGTCAGATAAGCCTGACGACTATTGTGTATAATAACTTAGAAGTTCACAATGTATATCAGTAAATTAAACATCCTGAGCTGTCCTAACAACTTTACACAGCCTATAGTCCTAGAGTTCCTCGATACGTACCTATAGACACTGCTCTAGTCTGTTCTGTTGGTTTGCCTCACTGTTGCAATACCAGTAAGAAAAAAAATATGCGGAATTATCATTGCTTTGTAGTAAATGCTACTATCTTTTAGGGAGAGTATTCCTGTTCCTTCTTATTTTCAAAATTGCTTTGGTAATTTTGAGCATGTTTTCGCTTACCAAAAAATTTAGAATAATTGTGTTACATTCTAAAATCTCCCCCATTAGTATCCTCATTATGTTCATATGACTTTATGATTAATTTGGGGTAAAATTCACATATTTAAAATAGTAAACCCTCTAATTCAGAAACTTTGTATTTCACTCAATTTATTCAACTCTGTTTTTACCATGCATAGTAAGAAATTTCAATTTTCCTCAATAAGTTCTACACATTTTTGTTATCTTAATACTAAATATTTTACATTTTAATTATTGTTATGAATGGAATTGTTTCCCATTATTTTTAGGTGATTATTGCTAACATACAGTAAATTCAATATTTTTATAACTACTTCATAACCTGGCACATTATTGAACATCCATATTATTTCTAATAGTTCTTAAAGTTGATTCCCTTAGCTTTAACAAAAGGAAAAATAATAAAGATATTTATCAGCTAATTTCCAGTATCCATGTCCATTACATATTTTTTTCTTGTCTTATTATATTGGATAGAATTTCCTGAGCAAACTTGAACAGTAATGTTGATAGTCAACACATTTGCCTTATTCTTAATTTATAGCAAGTGAATTTAGTGATAATCTATAAGCAGGGAACAAGAGGATACGATAATGATGCAGAGCTAATCTGCCAAAGAGTATGGTCCGTTTCCTTAGACTGCATGCTAATTGAATTTGCTTTACAAAGCAGCAACATTACCACTGTCGGGCAAGAAAGAACTCAACATGAGATGATTGGAAAGAACCTGAAGAGATCAAATTTTCTGATTCCTCCAGCTGCTCCCAGATATCCTCCATTGCAATTGCAAGATCCTGCATATTCAAATCTGGGCATTAAACATAAACAAAATCACTATGGTTTTTCCAATCTTACAAATAGTGCTGTAATACCTAAAAGTGCATGTACTTCTTTTCATGTGTGTCATGTATGTGTGAGGGTATGTTGGTAGGATACTAACTTGCCACTGTCGTAATTCAAGTCTTTATTTTTCCTTAACTAAGGTCAACACACAAGATCCCTTGCATATCTTATCCTCAAAATCCTTGTTAAATTTGGCCTCCACACAAATGTCAGTGTTTTATGTTAAATACAAATCTGACTGATCAGATTGCCTGAGGAAACCATTAAATACTCATCTGTCTATCGAGTTAACTTAAGCTCCTTGACTTGGCATATAGAGCTCTACATGATCTGATCCCATGTCTTGCTTTTGCTCTCAGTGTCATGCTCTGCCTCCCACCTATACGTGTAGTTCCCTGCACACATCCCACTGTTGCACACACCAGCCTCTGCTCAAGCCTCTGCTGTGCCGGGAATGCCTTCCACATCTTTGCCTACTTCTCCTATGAGACTCAGCAGAGGTGGTACCTGGTTTACGAAGCCTCTCTCACCCGTTAGTCTCCTGCCTTGGTCAAGTCAGATTAACTTTATCTGTGGTCCAGTAAGACTAGTGCCTATTTCTATCACTGCATTTAGATTGTTTTTATAAATAGGTGCTATTACATCTGTCAATTTGAGGTCAGTGACTGTCTTATTTTGTATTTGTATTCTCTGTTTCTAGCACAGTGCTTGGTGTATAGGAAGAACTCAATGCACTTCTTTTAAACTAAAAAAAGAAACAGAAACGAAAGTGTCTTACTAATAAATTATCTAGACTTATCATCTCTTTTTAGGAGTTCTCTTGCTATTTATGCACCAGGAGTCACATCTGAAGTTTTAAGATTTTATTTTTTTACAACATATGTTCCTGAAGTTTTTTCCTCTAAATAAGGTCTTAAAATGTTTCCTTGTTGACTAAATTCTTCGGGGAAATATTACGTTTGCTCTAAGTCGCAATCAAATTGCTTTACATAAAACAGAAAACTTTTTAAAGCGCTTACTTAAATAAAAAGGAATCTTTTGAATTCAGTATTCATAATATTTCATCTTAGATAGTGATAATCATTCAATTTACTGCAACCATGTTAATATAGAAAGAGTTACATCTAATTTGGGCACTAACATTCAATGGATTCTAGGAAAATAGGAGTCTATAAACTTAAAATTTATAAAGTATTTATTATGCATCATGTTTAGTGCCTTACATAACAAACTTAATCCTCAGAAAACCTCTATTCGTTGAGGGCCATTATTCTAATTTTACAAAGGAGGAAATTGAGTCTCAAAGAGGTTAAATAACTCTCTTAATGTGTATTATTCCGCTTCTTTTCAGGAGTTAGATTTGCCAAAATAAATGAGCTTGTTCATAAACATCTTCTACTTCCTCATTCTTACCTCTGAAGCCATACATCCTGCACTCTAAGTACTTACTTCCCTCTTTTTCTTTCCATTAGGACCCTTGTTATAGAGATGAAAAGGGCTAGTTTATGCAAGCAGCTACTAAGAAATCAGAAAGGAAATAGCGTTCTCCTGACTCCTTTAGCGGCAGTCACTGAAACAGTCAGTCTCAGATAATGCACTCCTTGATCCTTCCTTCAATACATGAAAGGTCTTTCTTTACCGGAAATATTCCATCTCCCCTATACAAAGCTCCAATATCGGCAAGCTTCATCCACCTGAAACATAGTGAAGAAACAGAAAGCAACCAAAAGTGCTCCGAATCTCTTTAGGGACTTGTCAAACAGAAGAAGGCACGTTGGAGTTCATTCACTTTGCTGATCTGGAAACCTCCCTCCCTCCCTCAGAGCACAGTTAGTCCTAGGTAGCATTTGCTTTTAGCAAATATCCTTATACTGTTTCAAAGTCCACTACAAATAAATAGCAGAAAATCACCACAGAGAAAAGCAGCAAGTCCTCTCAGATATACTGATAATCACAAGAAATGGCAGTGGAGAGAAAGGGAAGATGCCAGAAAACTGCAGAAGCATGTAAAATGTTAATATCTATCAGTGTAATATTTAATGAGTTTGTTTAGGATCACCACACTAGATAGTCTTTCAACTTGAAATGCTCAAATAAGGATGCTGTAAGAACAAGAACTTCTGACCAATGCTTACTGCTTGAGCTCAGGATTCTTCACACTGGTCATCCACTGGTAATGACATGTTAAAATTACAGTGACGCTGTTTAAGACCAAGTATAAAGCAGATCTTGAACAGTCCTGCAGTATTACAGGCAAGGAGCTACAGCAGATGACAAATACGTTTTAATTAAACAGGAAAGCAAATGGTCTCAAACTGAAGCTTGCAGTGAACCAAGCCATAGACATTAACTTCACAGGCAAGGTCTTCTCGAACATGGTTTACTTTTCTCCTTTCTCAAGTTTGCTGAAGGCCAAATAGCTTCCCTCATCTGTTACTGTATGCATTAAGTGTATTGTGTTGTTTTAAAATAGCTGTTTGATAGGGTGTGTACACGAGTATTTAAGTGTGTGTGTGGTGAACTAATTTTTTTGTGGCAAGGAACTACTATTGCTGATGAATTGATTTCATTTAACCAAATTAACTCTGTTACTTACATGAAAGATTAGGCACTATTATCTTCTATTGGTACGCAGAGAGTTACACAGAAGCACAGAACATACATTGAGGGCCAATTACACATGAAGAACTACCGATAATTATGAGAGCTGGTTAATATTTCTGAATTATTAAGTCTGACAGCATAATCCTGCTTTCTGTGTTGTTTAGTCTATTGATACCAGATGCTTAATGCATAGCAAAATGTGACAATGCAGCAGAAGTTAATGCTATTCTGCAAAATAAAGAAAACTACTGTGTGGAATATGAAATACAGCAGGCAGAAGCCGAAAGTTAGAATTGGTTTTAAACAAAAGGATGGCGGCAAGTCTGAAACCATATTAAACTTCAAATATTGTTTTTCTTATTTCTTTTAGCAGTGGAGTTTAGAGGGCTGCAGTTGTCGTTCACCATGACAGCTGGTTAGAGATTGCCCCTTCGCTGATCACTGTTACTGTTTCACAAAGGCCACTAATACAGTGACATAATAATACACCTTCCTGGGGCCAGTCCAGTGGTGTAGTGGTTGAGCGCACGTGCTCCGCTTCGGCAGCCCAGGGGTCGTGGGTTTGGATCCCGGGCGGGGACTTAGGCACCGCTCATCAAGCCATGCTGTGGCAGCGTTCCATACACAAAACAGAGGAAGATAGGTACAGATGTTAGCTCAGGGCTAATCTTCCTCACAAATAATAATAATAATAATAATAATAATAATAATAATAATACGCCTTCCTTCAAGTGCTGAAACTGCTGTGTATCCCTCCTGACAATTCATGTCCCCATGTCAATGGAACTTTCCCACCTGCGAGGACATTATTTTGGGGTCATGGTTCATTTTCCATCAAGCTGATGCTCAACACTCGTTCAGTGAGGGTGATGATAAGCTTTTTCTCTTAAGTACTCAAAACCAGTTTCTACAAAGCAGCATCAGAGATAACTATGCACCTGACTAAATGTTTCGTTTGGTTTTTATTTTTTAAAAATTCTAGTTATAAAATTTACTAAGTGACACAAGGGAGAAAAATTCACAAGGGCCAATTATGCCTGATATACTATATATGATTCAAAGAGCGGGTTAATATTCCTGAATTATTAACTCTGACAGTACAATCATGTTTTTTTCTTGTTTCTTCTGTTGATACCAGATGTTTAACGCTGAGTAAAATGTGACTAACATTATCTGCTGTATTTGTGGCTAGAAAACACAAAAAGTACATGGCATCATTGTGAATAAAAAGACTGACATAACATATAAGACAAAACAGTGATCTTCTTCAGGATTTTCACTCTCATTTAAAGTAGGCAAATCCTCTACAGAAAGTATGGGTAAGAGGAATTTTCTGTGACCAATGGGATTGCATTTCACCTCTTGGATAATGAAATGTGCCACTTTTGTTAATTGGTATTATTAGTCACAGAGGTGATGGGATATGATGCATCAGAGTCTGCCCACATAAACTGAAATTTCAGTTGCTATCAACCCTGATCAGTGAAATTTCTTAATGATAATAGCTAAGTAATGACATAAAATATGCTAAGTGTACTACGTGTGCTAACTTAATCTTCATAATACCCTTGTGAGGTGGGAACTATCATTATCCTCGCTTTATAGATAAAGAATAGACATAAATAGGTTAAGCAAGTTGCCCAAGACCATACAGATATTAAGTGGCAGAACTGAGATTTGAACCCAGGGGATCTGGTTTCTGAGGCCACACTCTTAAAAAACACATTAACACCATACCGCCAGTCTGCCCCCAACACCCTCATTCTCCCCTTTCCCTTACCTTCCGCTTAACTGTTGTTTAGGATGTGAAGTCATGGCTCTAGCTGGTGGGGAGAGGTAGAAAGCCTCTATCTTCTTGCTAATAGAATATGGAGATAAAAAAGATGCAACCATTATCACAGGCATACATTTTTGTATGCTCTAATTCTTTAACAATGGTTTATACCTCATGGCATAAATGAGCTCTTTCAGGTAAAACAGGATCTCTTATTTACCAGACCACTCAATTCTACTGTCATTCAATAGCTAGAAGCTTACTCAGTGATCAGATTTCAATTTTAAAAGAACCTAAGCAATCATGGAATCAGAAAATGCTGAGACCAGAGACGTCTGTAACTCGTGCCAGGCCATAGTAGATATTCCTGCATAAGTGGCAACACTGGTTATATCAGCATTTGTTTACCTTGAAATAAGAAAAACATAAAACTCCAAAGAATTCTAGGTGGCTTATATAAAAGACAGTCAAATTCCATGTTTTTTATCACTGAATATTCTATTTTCAAATTCTGAAAGATATTTTTAGACAGAAAAATAAGATTTTATCTTAGCAAAATATTCTAAAGAAAATAATTGCTTGGTAATTATAAAGGGATAATATATATATCAATTCTTGTTCAAATTTCTTTCTATGTAGTTTATAGTATTACAATGACTGTCATCAGAATTTCTTTTAGGAATAGGAATATCTTTCCAAATAGACATTCTTTGAGGGGAGGCGAGTGTTGAATTACTAAAAAGAAGGAAGAGAGAATGTATATTGAAGGACAATTAGCAGTTCCTCTCAAAATGACGCTTCTTACTCTCTCCCTTTGTTGCCAAAACGGTCCGCAAAGTTTAATAAAACTCAAGAATACTGCACGCAAGGGATTGTTTAGTGGATGTGAGCACCAAAGAAGAACTGGATTTTAGGCCACAATCCACATGATTCAGGCAGAGGTAACAAGAGCCAAGAAGCTGAAGCAGCTCCGAGGATGAATGCATCTGAGAATTTGCAGAAATCTTGAAGATGGCTTTGGATTCCTGCAGGCCAGAGAATTGAGATGGTGGAGGCAATTTCCACTGGACCGTAAGTGGTAGATGGAATCTGGGTCCCCTCATTAACATTTGGAAGACACTGCAGTTTGCATAGACAGAAGTTTTTTAGATTTGGAAGTTTTAGGGAACACAGAGAGAAAGAGCAAGAAGGGTAAACTAATTATTAAAGGTCAATGAGAAAAAGGCAAAGAAGAAAAGACTCAGGATTTTTGAGAATTGCTTCTCCATGAGAACCATTTTATTTCCAATATGTCTAATCACATCGTACACTGGGAAGCACCATTGAATTTGGGGGAGTGGTATTTTGGAATTCAGTAGAGCAGTGGTTCTTAATCCTAGATGAACATTGCATTCACCTATGGAGCTTTTTAAAAAATATTAAGGCCTGGGCCCATCCGAAACCAATTGAATCAGAATTTTCAGGACTAGGGCCTGGCATTAGTATTCTTTGTGCTGCATTCCAAGCATTGGGTGACTCTATTGTCTGTCTAGTCAGTACTGAGAACAGCAAAGTGAAGGAATGCTCTATCAGTACCACAAGTTTCCGGGGAGAGTATTAATTAGGCTTTCTCCTGATGATACTCTTGCAGTTTGAGCTGTAATTATTCCTTATTGATTACGTACAATTGTAATAGAGAGAACTAAAAACTTACCCAGATTGAGAAACTAATTTAAGAAGTTCAAACACACTTTAGTTTGCTGAAATGTTGCTTACAGCAATTTGAATATTATTTTAATTATCTGTGTCATATAAAGAAGGAAGGTGCATTGTATAACAAGTTTATACATTTGATTCTCTGATAAATTAAGACTTTTCCTGATAATGCAAATATTATCTTGTAAATTTGAATGCTTGAATCTCTGGTAAAATTAAAGAAGGGTATAATTGAAAATTTGTACAAATGCAAAACAGTTTGAAAGTAGATATCTTCTATAAGATAATAGCACAAGTAGTAGAATTTGCAACAAGAAAATAATGTTTTCTTTAGTTAAAAAATTAAATTATAATTTATCTACTTTTTATAAGCTATATTATCTAGTGCATTATCATACTAGTTGACAACTTTGGATAAGGTAAAATATTCAGATGTTTAATCTGTTCTTTCTTCTGAGGATCTTCAAGCATGTTTATGCATGTTCAAGCATGACTTCTGGCTATATTATTTTGAAGTCTAAAGTTGGATAGGGTGAGGTATATTCAGTATACTGGAAGTGATTATAAGGTACTCCCAATACATGCAGATAAAATTGTTCTCAAACAAGATAAACTAATAAAATTTCATCATTTAGAAAAATATCCTGCAAATCAAAGTCCCGAGAAACTCTTAACTTTATCTTAAAAAATATGTCCAGAATTGGACTACTTCTCAGGTCAACCTGCCACGCAACCCACCTGAGAGTCCTTGTACATTCTTACCAAGCATGCCGAGAATGCAGGGCCCTGACCACTCCTCACTCAAGATGCTTAGGATTGTATTTGCAGTGAGCAACCTGAAGGGATGGAGAAATATCACCCTCCAGGACACAGAGCAGGTTTGCTTACCGCCTACTACTATAAAAGAAAGAAATTTCCTAAGCTCAGTGTTCCTCAGCTGCAGCACATGCCCACCAATTATATAGCATTCATCTGGGCCCATCCACATTGCTTCCAAGGGACTTGGCAGGACAAGGGGAACCAACATAAACATGAAGCTCATGCTGCTTGTTATGCCATGAGTAATAAAGTCCTTTGTCTCTGACCCAAGAGTCTCATGTCTTCCGCCAGACTCTATGAAATAGTTACAGTTTAATATATTACCTTAGAAGTAGAGTAAAATCAAATCCCAGACCCCTGACACTCATCAAATACCACCCTAAACCAAGACACCATCATCTCTTACCTAGATGATTGCAATAGTTTCCTCATTGGTCTCCCTGCCTGCGGCCCTTTGTTGTCTGTTCTCATCACAATACTCGCAATGATTCTGTTAAACTTAAGTCTGATTATGTCAGTCCTTTGTGTAAAACTCTTTAGTGGATTCTTATCTTACTCAGAATGAAAGTCAAAGTCTTTACTATGAGCCAAAGGCCCAACATTATTCCTCTTGACTTCATCTCTTATTACTTTCACCCTTGTTCTATCTGAACTGTCCTCTTCTCCACCAGGCACACTCCACTGTCCCTCAGCTGTTCCCTAGGTTAGCTCCTTCACTTCCTGCAGGTATTTGCTCACTTTCTCAGGAAAGCCTTCCCTGCTCATCCTACATAAAATTCCCACAATTCTACTCATCCCTCAACATTTCATGTTCTCCTTCTTTGTTTTATTTTTTATTTCTTAGCCCTTATAACTTATTTATTTTGTTTATTGTCTGTCTCCCTCACTAAGGTAAGATATAAGATCTGTGAATGAAGGGAATTTTTAACTTCTGTATCTCCAGCATCTAGAACAGTACCTGATACATAGCAGCAATACACATACATTGTATGAATGAATGAAGAGGGCTTGTGAAAGTAATTAATGAATATATCCTAACCTAGTTGAAGCAAAAGATGAACAGAAGGATGGTAATTTATTGTTTCTAGGATCTATTGCTGCACAACAGACCATGCCAAAACTTAGTGGCTTAAAACAATGATTATTTCTCACAGTTCTGTGAATTGACTGTACTCAGCTGGACAGCTCTTGATTGGGGTCTCTCATGCGCTTGTGGTCAAGTGGAACATGGGCTACAGTTATCTAACATGGGCTGGACATTCAAGGTGGCTGACTCACAGGACTGGCAGTTGATGCTGGCTTTTGGCTGGGAGCTCAGCTGAGACTGCAACTAGAGTGCTTATCCATGGTAGCCAGGGTCTGAGAGGAGCATCATAAAAGCCAGTGTTCCAAAAGTCAAGAGGAAGAAACTGCCAGGCCTGTGAAGGGCTACATCCAGAACTAGCTCAACATCACTTCTGCTATATTCCGTTGACTGCAGTAGTCACAGGGCTCATCCAGACTGAAGGAGATAGAGATTCAGACTTCACCTCTTAACGGCAAACTGGCAAGAATAGCATGTGAGATGGAGAGATTGTTGCAGCTATCTTTGAAAAATGTAGTCTGCCACAATGATCTTCAAAGGAGAGTGAAGTATGACATTGGGGAGCACAAATTTAGCAATCTTCACATAGCCTGAGTAAGGGAAAAAGACTCTGATTTTAGCAGGAAAGAGTGTTCCATTAACTAGAAAGTTAGACTTTGTTACAGGAAAAGTTTGTGAGGTTTTTTTTCCTGGTCTAAGCGATATCCCTCCTCAAAACTATTCATTTTCCTAGTGGCTTTTCTTGTCCTCTCACGAAATCACACTTTGATTCACTATTGATAACCTCAATAGAGAGTTAAAGTATTCCTGCTTGAGAAGGAAAATTAACATATTGGCATTTTGATTCACATATCCATCTCTTGTCACTTTATTCAGTGTGAATCTACTCTAGACAATCTGATCTATTCTGATCTGAATTGCAAAATCAAATTTCTCCACTTATGAAACGAGAACCCAGTGACCCCACTAAAGAACTACCACTTTGTGAGGTGCCATATCAGCAGCCAACTTGATCTTCTATGTCATATTTATCTTACTCCAACCTAAGATTCTAGGAGTTTCAACATGTAAGTATCATTTTTCTTACAAAGTAGAGGACAATTCTATGGAAAACTGTCTATTTAGACTATAAAAAACTCTTACTGCCCTAAGCCATCTATTCATCATAGGATGTAGTCACAGTCTGCTTATATTCCACAAATCTGGTAATAGGATTTGATTTATTTAAAATTTACTTTTATTGAGTTCTTACTATGTGTAAGGCATTGTATTAAATGCTTCATATGCATTATCTGACAAGTGCATGTGTTCTATTATTCTCAATTTTTTATAGATAAAAACCAAAGCTATAGAAAAACCAAAGAACTTGTTAAAAGCCACTTGGCTAGTGGTAGATGCTAAATGGCCCTATTTATTTAATTATTTTTCCACAGACTACCTCACTTTATATTTTTTCTTATTGGCAAACCCAATGTGCAATGCTCAAGAAAATAAGAATTGATCACAAAACTATTTCACATCTATAATGCCAGTGTCCGCATTTAGTGTGATTTTATTTTACATACATATTAAAAGTAAATATATAATTTGTATATATAAATATATAACATATATTATATAGAGTATATAATTATTTATAAAATACCTATAATTATAGTATATTTAAAAAACTTAAAAATAGTCCCTAAAAACCCCAAATTAAAGTTAGCTAACTAGAAATTCAGCTTTATTTGTTGATGTTGTTTATAAAAAAGATTGAAAGAAAAAAATTCTGCTATTCTTTCATCAGAAGTAACCTATGCTTTTGGGAAGATTAGCCTGCCTAATCTATTTGATTTATATTCTACTAATTTAGGGATAAAAAACAGTTGTTTTATAGCAGTTAATTGAGCAAAGATTTGCTTCAACTACTTACTTATTAGTAGTAAAAATATAAAAGCTGTTGGAATTAATGTTATCAGTGTTCTTATAAGTCTTGACTTCCATATGTTTGGATGGGATGGGATCTGAGAAGCAAATCTGTTTGATATTTGGAAGCTCCTAGAATTCTTCCCCCGGCCAAAATGCTCTGATATTAGGTTGGTGAAGGTAGGGGGTTTCCCTTGACACAATGTACCCAACCATTAAAGATTTATTATTCATAATGCTATTTGGGGTATGTCCTTCTTCAAAAAAATGAAAGTTTTAGTAAGTTACTGCAGGTCATTAAACTTTTAACTTTCATTAAACATTTTTAACCACTTAACTTTCATTAAAACTAAGTGGAAAAGCACAAGGAATCCTAATGATCGGCTGAAGATCTACACAGTTATCCCCTGTGCCAATTCCTTGTTAGGTATCTCACTTAAACCTATAGGAACACTCTAGTAGCCCATTCTACCTCTCAACTTTGAATGAGACCCATTATTTCTGATGCATTTCCATTGATATAACTACTTCAAATAGCACTGTTTTAGTAGGATTTCTGCCTCCACATAGCTGAGATTAAAAATGAATGCCACCACCCATTTATTAGCTGCAACTCAGTTTTCAATGAGGCCTCAGAATGTTGTTACATTTCTCTTTGCTTGTTTTGCTATGTGGCATCACTTCTCTTATGAGCTCAGTAAACTGGCCGTTTTTCTTTCTTCTTCTCTATTTTCTTTCATTGATTTCCATTAATCTTTCAAAATCTAATACATCCTTCATGCCCTGAGGCATGTGACATGTATAAATATGCATTGTCATTTACCACCTTCCCCCTTTCCATTGCCTCAAAGTAAGCACTGTTTACAAATCTGACCACTTTTCAGTTATTAGGTGAAAAAATTACTTAATGATACTCAGAACACAAATATAAAAATAAGAATCCACAGAGAGATCTCATATGTATTCCATTTTATCCAGAAATGTACAAAGTGTGTTTAAACAAGTGATTCTACAAGCATTTCAAATATACAGTACATAAAGGCATGTAAACACACCACATTTGGTCAAGACTATATAGAATGATTGTGACTCAAAAATCACATTGGAAAGGTTTTAAATCTCCTTGCTCAGAAAAGTCTTCCTCCACTGATCAGCCAGTGCTTTGTGGAAATCTGGGAAAACCCAAGGAAGAGATAATGAAAATCAACAGGCGTTCTTGCGCAATCACATAAGTCCCTTTGCATCATCATCAACAACATGATACAAACAGTCTTTACATCTTCCTCTCATTGACCTTACTTGGCAGGGATCTACATTCCAACTGATGAGGATCAGTCAGCCGAAAAATATGCTTATTTTATTCCGCAGTGACCACCACTGGAAGACTTGCATGAAGATAACTTTCATCATTTTCTTGATTGCTAGTCACGCCCTGGAAGACTGAAGGAATGACTGTTTCCGGAATTCATAAGAGATGTGCTACGTGATGCTTATTTAAATTCAGGTAACTTTGTTCATCTTACAGAGAATTTACTGTGGCTATTTCACTTTGTATTTTAGGTTTTGGGCCAACCTTTTCCCCAGTCACACTGACCATGCTCTTTCCTTCTTAACTTCTTACCATGCTTAACTTATAAATTTACTTTTCCTTAAATAGCAAGAGAGGGCACCAAAGTTATACTAGTAATTGTTCTTAGTAAATATTCTTGCCTTGTGGTTCTTCATATACATATCAGCAAAATTTTGGGCAGAGCAGGAGGATTTTGGTTGCTTTTGTGGAAGACACAGAGGAACATGACCCAGATTCCCCTTCAAGGGGGATCTGCTGCCCAGCTGTGGGAAGTACGGTCAGCAACACCTTCCAGGTCTCAGCTCCTTCAGGGTCTGCCTCAGCTGCAGAGAGGTCCTCACCCAAGAGCACCCCCTTCCCAAACTGTCCAGACTCAGTGACCATGTGAGGTTGGTATATAAAGGCCTGGACAATTTGACCCAACAAAGGAAACTCTGACGGTTGATCTGTGATCCAGAGTTTCCAACAGGTTGACCAAGATTTTGTCAGTCTTATATCGCAGTTGGACTTCTTCTGCCCAAATCTGCTCGTTTCCTTTATGGGTGTTGATCCCTAATAAACACCTTGCACCCCAAACTATATTTCAGCATTTGCTTGTAGAGAGCCCAACCTGTGACAGTTATTTTAGCTGCTTCTGTCTTCATGTAACAGACACTGAAGGGACTTTTCCTGTGCCCTGAAATTGAAGATTGGGAGCAAAAGCTGAGGACTAAGATGCCAACAATCCAGTATCAAAGAATTGGGGGACCAGGCTCCTATCTTTCCAGTCTTGTTTAGAGTGACCAAACTGGCCTTGTCACATCTAGCTGTCAACCCAGGACCCTCTCTACACTAAGCCCTGTAAAATAACGGCCAGCAGGACAGGGGGAAGCATCTGGCAGGACTACTGCTTCATTAGCATCCCCTCTATTGTGAGAGAGGGGAGTATGCCCCCTACTCTAAACAGGGCACCAAGAAAATCAATCATGGAGATTTGGGATACTGGCAAAGGAAAGACTCACATCTCATTGCCCAACTGATTTGCCATTGTGCTTCTTTAATAGGGCAGGGCCACAGGAAGAGAGAGAACTGGAAAGAGGACAAAATGAAACAGGTTGCACTAACATGACTTGGTATGGCAAGGGTGTATGAGTTTCTTGTTAGTCAAATGGACACAGCTCAGGTGTCCTGCTTGGGCTATCTTCTGAGTCCCATGTCCCATCTAAGAGGGCCAGTCACCTGGAGAAAGACCTACAGGAGCAAAATCTGTGGGGCAGACCACCAGGGAAGGGGGCTGAGAGGGCAGAGTTTCTCCCAGAATATATCTTCTGCCCCAGGAGCAAGGCAGCAGGGAAACCTTGTCCAGCCCCCCAGAGGGACGCACACAAGAGCCCCACAGGAGGATCAGCATTTACACATGTTCCACACAGATGGTTCTGGTGGCCCCTCTGTGCTTACCTGATTGAACGTAAGAAGGCGATACCAGGGCCGGCCCTGTGGCTTGGCGGTTAAGTGCGCGCGCTGCGATGCTGGCGGCCCGGGTTCGGATCCCGGGTGCGCATCGAGGCACCACTTCTCCGTTCATCCTGAGGCCGAGTCCCACATCCCACATACAGCAACTAGAAGGATGTGCAGCTACGACACACAACTATCCACTGGGGCTTTGGGGGGAAAAAATAAAATAAATAAAAAAATCTTAAAAAAAAAAAAAAAAAAAAAGAAGGCGATACCAGAGTTGCATGATACGTGTGTGCTTTCCACTAGTCCTGCCCTTTTCCTGTCTCAACACTGGGGAGAAGTACAGAACTTGAGGTGGGAGTGGAGTGGGGGAAGAGTGGAGAAGAGATGTCCCAGGAACAGGCTTGTACCTCCCCGTTCATGTCCCTCAGTGGATGCCTGGTGGACCCCAGGGAGAAGGGACGAACGGAGCATAAAATCATATGTAAGAACAAAGGCTTAAATCTGATTAAACTGGTTTGGAATTTTCATGCCTTAAAGTGACACACAAACTATAAAGTTAGTGGCAGATGCCATTAAAAGACCTGAAAGAGTTTCACAGCAGCACTGCTGAAGGCAGTGACTGGAGAAAATTTAGACCATTTTCTGTTTGCACCTCATTGAGTTACCACTCTTCCATAAGCTGGGTATATTTGTTTCCAAATGATTGTTTCAAAATGTTTGCATGCCAGATGGAGATAAGTTTTCTTTGTATTGATCTACTTTCAAAGGGTTGGATTCCCTATCTTAGTCATAACTTCCTTATTATATGAAGATAGGCAACGTTGAGACATAAAAAAGAAAATACCTTGGGACACAATTACAATATATTATGGGCACTTAGAGTCACTGAAATGATTTCACGCAACTGACTGAGAGGTGTGAGAAAGAGGCCATCAAGAACTGGCTAAAATCAAAATTAATTGTCCTTCAGTGTATGGGCTAACTGTTGCCCCATAATCTTGCTTCACAGCAGCCTCAAACATTAGAACTCTGGTAAACTTTATTACTCTTACACATAACTTGCCCTCTACACTGGCCACATCTGTGACCGGAACATCTCTTAGACTACTTAACCTTTGAGAGCTCAGATTTTTTTTTGTGTGTGTGTGTGAGGAAGATTGGCCCTGAACTTCCATCTGTTGCCAATCTTCCTCTTTTTTTGCTGAGGAAGATTGGCCCTGAGCTAACATCCCTGCCCATCTTCCTCTATTTTGTATGTGGGATGCTGCCACAGCATGGGTTGATGAGTGGTGATGAGCGCACCCGGGACCTGAACCTGTGAACCCCTGGCCACCGAAGCAGAGCATGCGAACTTAACCACTACACCACCGAGCTGGCCCCCCAGAGCTCAAATTTTTTAAATGCCTTCTCTGTTTACTCTTTCTTTGCCCACTACTTCCCAGACTCTAATTTCTTTGAGTCTGCCCTTCTTCACAAGGCTTCTAATCTCCCAACATCCCTTCTTCTGGCTCAAATGCCTTGCCATCCTGTCTAGACCCAGTGGCCATTTCAGTACCTGCCCAGGTTCATGCATGGAGGTGATGACAGAACAAAGACTAAAGTTGTCCTGATTAACAAATGTAATGCCCCAAAGGAAATCCAGGTCGTGGTTAAGGCCTGGCTTTTCAAGCATGAGTATCCCCAAAGAAATTCACGTGCTATGCTAGAAGGAAAGGAAGGTCCGAGATGAACAGACACACCTTCACAGAGCATCAGTTTTACTAATAAGGGCAGGTGGAGGCAGAAAATCATTTGAGCTGAGATATTTAGAACATTATTTTCATATTAATGGTGTGAAAATTTTTCTTGATTTTGAAGTTAAAGCATGAAAAAAGCTGTCACCATTTCAGCCGGCAGGTTCAAGGCCAGCAGAAGACCACACACAGAGTAAACTTTCTTCTCTGTGTGAGAGGTGCTTTGGCAGGAAAGATTTGAGGAGGAAGATGAGGACAGATTATGTGTGTGAGGGAGAAGAGGAAAAGGCACTTGTACATGAGAACGTGGAGGATTCCATAGGGCAGTATGGGAAGGACTCACAGAGGAATCTGGGTCTAAGGAATGAGAATCTAAGGTAAAGAGAACCTGCGATCAAGATGGAAAAAGAGCAACAGTGCAAATGACACAAACTTGTATCAGTTTCCTATTGCTGCTTTAACAAATGAACACAAGTTCAGAGGATTAAAACAATACAAATTTATTATCTTACCATTATCTCACTGAGCTAAAATCGGGAAGTCAGCAGGCCTGAGTTCCTTCTGGAGACTCTCAGAGAGAATCCTTTTTAGCCTTTTCCAGCTTCTAGAGGCTGCTCACATTCCTTGGCTTGTGGCCCTCTTCCATCTTCAAAGCCAGTGATGACAATACCCTGACCTATGCTTCTGTTGTCACATCTTCTCTGACTCTCCCATGCCCCTCTTTCCCTTATAAGGACCCATGTGGTTACATTGGGCCCATCTGAATAATCCAGGATAATCTCCTCATCTCAAAACCCTTAATTACATCTGCAGAGTCCCTTTTGCCGTGTAAGGTAACATATTCACAGGTTCCAAGGAATAGGACGTGGACATCTTCGAGGGGCCATTTTTCTGCCTATCACATACAGAGAGTTGGAAGGTAATCTGGAAATACACGAATTTTGATATCGTAAAACTTTGAAGCACTAGTGCATGTCAACACTGCAGTAAGGGCTGGCAGGTGCAGAAATGTGAGGTCAATTTTCCAAGGACACATATGTAATGAAGGAGCCAGGCCCTGGGCCACTTTTAGACAGACTGCCTGTGCCTCAGGATTACAGTCTTATAAAAAGCCTAGGAAAATGTTTGAGGCCCCCTCAAAAAATATGGGCTCCAGTGTATGAAAAGAAAGTCTAAGATAAAAATTAAGATATTTTGATTAAATGTCAATAAAACATAACATCACATCAATCTCATTATTTGTTAAATTTACAATTCATAATAGTATAGTAACATTTTAAGTAATTTGTGTTTGATTTTGTCACTTCTCAAGAATTCCTAAGAGGAAACAATGATGGCTGATAAATTATATCCAATAAAAATGTAAATAAATTTCTTAAAGCAAATAATTTCTAAAACAAAATTATAAAACTTTCCATTTTTACAGCAAAAAAACACATTTTTTTAGTGGGCTGTGAGTATATTTTAATATATTTAATATGATGTGGGGTGGGTACCCCAAAAGGAAGAGTGCCTAGGACCTAGCATGGTCTTCCAGCACACACATGAGACAAAACCAGCGCTCATGGCCAGACAAATGCATCATGGAAATTCTATCACTGGGTGAACTCCCCTTAATGAAAGCTTTGATGCAATACATCTGAGGGAACTCCAGCTCCATCAACTTCCTCCAAGCCATGGAATTGTGAAAAAGGAAGTCACTCCAGCTGTCTAAATAAAGGAGGTTTGTCTTTATTTGTTTCCAAATGTTTTGACTTAGAACTAGGCATAATTAGAGAAAATGAGCAGTTCCCCCTCAATTCAATTTATAGATTAAAATAATTTACAATGACACAGCCCTGGATGTTCACAGAGCAATATAAAATGCATCATCTCATGCAACCTTCACAATAATCCAGTAAGGTAAATATTATTAGTTCCACTGTACACATGGGAAAACAGCCTCTGAAAGGCTCCTGAGTTGCCCAAGATGAAACATCTGGGAAGTTATCAGAAGCAGAATTAAATACGAGGTGTTTTTCTGCTCTCCCACAATTGGTTGATCATGTAAGTTTTTATAACCATCTCAAATTAGGGAAACACTTTTAGAGATTTAGAATTAAAGGTTATGGAAATGTACAGGAAGGCAAGAAAGAGAAATAATTAAACTTTTGAGTAATGATTCTAGACGAGTTGTTTTTGTCACTATATCAAAAATCCCAACAAAACACACATGTACACAGAAACCAAGAACAATGTATATTTCCTCACATTCCAAATCTTCTAGTCCAAATACGTGGATAAATGTGATGTGAAATAGAATACTAAGACAGATTTGTACAAACTTAATTCGATGTGTGACTGTGCCAAGATTCTTAAAACAACAGTTATGAAATCCTAATCACTATATTTCCATAGTCGTTAAAGCAGAAAGAGAAGGTTTGCAGAGAAGGCATTTCCATAGACATAATACTTAAAAAATACACACACATACACACATACGTTTATATGCCCTAAGGAATAACAGGATGTCAATCTTGTTTTTTGTATGTAGATGCAAAGAAAGGTAGAGAAAATAGCTCTTTCCCTGTAGGCACTACAGCAACTGGAGAAGGCCAAACATGGAGAAGCCACTTTGAGATCACACACGAGGAGAAAGTTCAGGGAATGGCTAGTAAGTGGCTAATTTAGGAACTAACATGAGGAGATTGGCTCTAGCATTCTAAATAACTGGCTAAAAAGGGAAAAGACCCTGGTGCATTTGTAAAGTGCCAGACGGCATATGAGTTAGTTTTTCCTCCCCTTCACCATTAGAACAAAATTATTAAAGGAAGTTGTGACAGTTTGTGTTGATGTTCAGCAAATAGTGACTTCTCTCGTTTCCCGCTGTGTGCAGGGTGCACGTCCCTGCCTCACTGGTATTGGACTTGGCCATGTGATTTCCTTTGGGCAAAGGAATGTTAGCAAACAAGACGCAAGCAGAAGGCTTGAATGTCCTGTGGGATTTGGTGACCCGATGATCTTCCACGAAAAGAAAGTTCCTAAGATTGTTTCTGCTCTCTCAGCCTGAACTTCAGAATGAGACACATGAAGAAGTTCACATGCCCTCAGAGCTGCTGGTTCAAGGAGAGCGCAAGACACATCTCTAACAGGAATCCAAAGAGCAGCCTAGGACCTAGAATCTGGAGTCCAGCTCAGCCCAGCCAACCTGAAGACCTATGAACATGAGAATAAGTTTTGCCACAGAGTTTTGGGAGGGAGTTTTTATATAGTATTATTGTAGCAAAGCTGATTAAAACAGAGTAAATATATCACTGTCAAATACTGGAATCTACTAGGAAAGAAAAATCTTATTTTCATCGTTACTCTATAGCATTGTGTGTGTGTGTCTGTGTGTGTGTGTATGCTTTGTTTATTAAAGAACACTTGCACACGTTCAATAATCTAGCATCATAAATGTGTTGAAGCAAGCTTGATGCATTGCTATTTTTAAGTCATAGAGTTGGTAAGTAAGTTTTTTAAGAACTTACCTTTAACAAGATAAACACGAGGAAAAGTAAATGTGCTTTTAAAAGTAAAGAACAACGCCCCCCACCCCCCCAAAAAGAACCCTATGCAGAGACTTCCACTTGCAGGAAGATGGAGTAGACATACTTTTCCCTCTTCCTACTGCTACATACAAGGAGGGTAAAAGATAGTAGACTAGCTAGGGATTTGGGGACCCGAAAAATGACATGCTGGTGAGTTTCCTGAGTTTTTTCTTCTTGACAGCAACCTGGAAATGTCAACAGGCACAGACCAAAAAAGCACCAAAAATGTCTGCTGTCTCTTGCTGAAGGACCAAGAAAGGGGCAGTCTAGCAAGACAGACACTTTTACACAATAAGTATTCTACCCCAGGCAAACAACACAGAAAAAATGATGGCTCTACACTATTCATGTCACCAAAGGCTGAGTGAAGAGCCTGGACTACACCCTTACCAGGCTCTAGTGAGGTGCCTCAATGTTGTCACCAGGGTGGTGTCAGAAAAAGTTGAGTAGGGAGCCAGAATTTTCATCTCCCTTAGGTAGTAACAGGGACCCTGCTCTCCCTGTGGAATCAGGAGAGATCATTAAGTATCCTAGACTTCTGTTTCCTGTCCGCATTAGGATGGTGTCAGTAGAGGTCATGGGGGGAGCAGTAACAAGGCACTTCTACCTCTTCTAGCCAGGAAGGTTTCAGTGGAGGCTCAGTGGTGAACCAGAAGTCCCACCCCTGACCAGCAGTAATAAGAAGCCATTACACCTCGAGCGTCAATGGAGGCCAAGTGAGAAACTTAGGCTTCTACTCTCAAGTGGCAGTAATAAAGCAGCACCCCCTTCTTCCTCTACTGGAGCAGTGACAAAGGAAGCAAGCTAAAACAGAAAGTTTCAATGAAATCCAGAGTCTCAAAACATAATACCCAAAATGCCCAGGTATTAATTGGAAATCATTCATCATAACAAGAACAAAGATGATCCCAGACTGAATGGAAAACACAATCAATAAATGCCAACATCAAGATGACAGAGATGTTAGAACTATCAACCATCATACAAATGATCAGTGAGCAATTAAAAACATACTTGAAATAAATGAAAAAATAGAATCAGAGCAAAGAAATCAAAGATATAAGGAGGAACCAAATGAAAATTTTAGAACTGAAAAACACCCTAAGCAAAAATTTTAAAAAACTCAATGGATGGGCTCAACAGCAAATTAGAGGGAATGGGGGAAAATCAGAGACCTGGAAGATAAAACACTAAAAAATTATGCAATATGAACAACAGAGAAAAAAGACAGGAAAAAAAAACATATCTTATTAGACCTGTGAGGCTATAACAAAAGATTCAACAATCATGTCACCAAAGTCCTAGAAGGAGAGAGGAAAGAGTGTGGAACTGAAGAAGTACTTAACGAAATAAGGGCTGAAAACTTTCCAAATTTGGCAAGAGACATAAACCTACAGATTCAAGAAACTGAACGAAGCTCAAATAGTGAATCTAAAGAAATTCACATCAGGACACATCATAATGATACTCCTGAGAAAATAAAGATAAAGAAAAAATCTTAAAAGCAGCAAGAGAGAAATGATACTTTACTTATCAGTGAAAAACAATCTGAATGACAGTATATTTCTCATCAGAAAATGCTGAGTTAGGAGGAAGTGGCAAATGCTTTTCAAGGTTTGAAAGGAAAGAATTTTCATAGTCAGCACAATGGCAGAATAGCAGTTTTATACTATCTTCCCTACAAAAGAACACCAATATTGGCAGTCATCCACAGACAAAGGGACTTTGTGTAAGGCTGGGAGTCCAGCAGAGAAGTTCCACCACACGTTTGTTGGAGAAACAAATATCCGAGACAGGACGCATTAAAGAGAGTAAGAGACGGGCGGCTCGGTGGCGCAGCGGTTAAGTGTGCGTGCTCTGCTGCGGTGGCCTGGGGTTCGCAGGTTCGGATCCCGAGTGCTCACCAAGGCACCGCTTGTCAAGCCACGCTGTGGCAGCATCCCATGTAAAGTAGAGGAAGATGGGCACAGATGTTAGCCCAGGGCCAATTTTCCTCAGCAAAAAGAGAGGAGGATTGGCAATGGATGCTAGCTCAGGGCTGGTCTTCCTCACAAAAATAAAAAAATGAGAGAGTAAGAGGAACAGTTTTATTTACCTGCATCACTCCTCCCCCCAGGGCAGCACAGCTCAGTGCCAGGAGAGACATTCTTGGCCCATGTTTTCTCCCATGGGGGAAAGTGAGAGTGTGTTAGTGAGTGCCCAGCTTCTCCAGCTGTGCAGGATGCTGCCAAAGAGGTCCACTCTTTTCTTGCCCCATCCAGAATGCCTAGCTGTCTTGCACGCCTGGGGGATGAGGAGGAGTTGGGAGAAGACCACACCAGGGCTCTTAGAGGGCATCAAAGAAATGTGGATCCTACTAATCACTTCACAGACTCCATCAGGAAGCCCACCCACAAGCCAGTGGGGATGCCTTGATTGCAGGTCCCCCTAACTGGCCCATAGGCTCCCCCAATAATCCATGTGCCTTAGCCACTCACCAACCCTGCCACACACCATAGCTGGCTCCTTGTGTGCACCCTCGAGGGCAGTGTATGGGCCTTTGCAGATGGTTAGTGAGCACGTTCAGAAAGCTGGCTCATCTCTGTGGGACTGTGAAAAAGCACACAAACTTGAGCATTCAGCACCACCCTAGGGAAAGCAAATGGGAGGCTGTCAGCACCTGGCCTGGCTTTGCAGGATCAATAAAGGGCATACAATCTTAAGAATTCCCTCCCAAAGGGAAGAAGAGGTGTGGAGCAGTCATAACCATATAAAAAGCCTCAGAATGCTTAGCAAGACTGACAGAAGACAGTTCTCTCCCTTGACCAGTAAGTAAAGACTTGAAATGCAAAGACAGCAACACATGACTCCAAAAACATGAAAAATCAAGGAAATATGACACCACCAAAGGAACACAATAACTTTCCAGTAACCACTCCCAAAGAAATGGAGATCTGAGAATTTTTCAATAAGGAATTCAAAATAGTTGTTTTAAAGGTCAGTGAGCTACAAGGAAACACAGACAGACGATTCAACAAAATCATCAAAACAATATACAAACAAAATGAGAAGTTTAACAGAGAGGTAGAAATCATAAAAAAGAACTAAACAGAAAATCTGCAGTTTAAAAATACAATGAATGAAAAAAAAAATGCAACAGAGACATAAACATAAAATGTTGGAGGAGGAAAAGGGTGAAATTTTTTATGCAATTGAAGTTGGTATCAGCTTAAAATAAACTATTATAACTATAATTATGTTTTATATAAACCTCATGGTAACCACAAAGCAAAAACCTATAGTAAATACACAAAAGATAAAGAGAAAATAATCAAAGCACACTGCTTCAGAAAATCATCAATTCACCAATTCACAAAGGATGACAACAAGAGAGGAAGAAAGCAACAAAAGAACTACAAAACAGATAGAAAATAATTAATAAGATGGCATTGTAAGTCCTTACCTATCAATCATTACTTTAAATATAAATGGATTGAATTCCCCAATCAAAAGTCATAGAGTGGCTGAATGGATGAAAAATCAATATCGAACTATACACTACCTCTAAGAGATTCACTTCAGCTTTAAGAACACACATAGATTGAAATTGAAGGGATAGAAAAAGATTTTCCATGCAAATGGAAATCAAAAGAGAGCAGAGGTAGCTATACTTACATGAAAAATAGACTTCAAGTCAAAAATTGTAACAAGAAACATAGAAGGTCCTTATATAATGATGAAGAGGTGAATTTATCAGGAGGATATAACTGTAAATATATATGTACTCAACATTGGATCACCTAAATATATTTAGCATATATTAACAGACCTGAGGGAGAAATAAACAACAATACAATAATAGTAGGCAACTCCAATACCCCACTCTCAACAATGGAAAGATTATCCAGATAGAAAATCAATAAGGAAACACTGGACTTGAACTATACTGTAGACCAAATAGACCTAACAGATATGTAAAGAACATTCTATCTAACAGCAGCAGAATACACATTCTCAAGCACACACAGAACATTCTCCAGGATAGATCATGTGTTAGATAACCAAACAAATCTTAGTAAATTTAAGAAGATTGAAATCATACCAAGCATCTTTTCTTACCACAATGGTCTGAAACTAGAAACCAAAAACAGGAGGAAAACTGGAAGATTTTCAAATATGTGGAAATTAACAAAATACTCCTGAACAACCAATGGATCAAGAGGAAATCAAAAAATATCTTAAGGAGCCAGCCCTGTGGCATAGTGGTTAAGTCCAGTGCATTCCACTTCAGTGGCCCGGGTTCGCAAGTTTGGATCTTGGGCGCAGACCTATACCACTAGTCAGTCATGGTGTGGTGGCGACCCACATACAAAATAGAGGAGGATTGGCACAGATGTTAGCTCAGAGAGAATCTTCTTTACAAAAAAAAAAAATCTTAAAACAAATGAAAATGAGAACACAACATACCAAAACTTATGGGATGCAGCAAAGCAGTTCTAACAGGGAAATTTATAGTGATAAACACCTACATTAAGAAACAAGAAAGACCCCAAATAAACAAGCTAATTTTACATCTCAAGGAACTAGAAAAAGTAGAACAAGATAGAAGCCCAAAGATAGAAGTAGAAATGATATAACAAAGATCAGAGCAGAAATAGAGACCAGAAAAACAACAGAAAAGATAAATAAAACTAAGAGCTTCTTTTTAAAAGATAAACAAAATTGACAAGTCATTAGCTAGTTTAAGGCAAAAAAGAGAAGACTCAAATAAAGAAATAAAGAATCAGAGAAAATAAATAAATAAATAAAGATAAAGAAATAAATCAGAGATGAAAAAGGAGGCATTACAACTGATAACACAGAAATACGAAGTATCATAAAAGCCTGAATAATTATATGACAACAAATTAGATGACCTAGAAGAAATAGATAAATTCCCAGAAACATACAAGCTACCAAGACTGAATCATGAAGAAATAGAAAATCTTAACAGATCAATAATGAGTAAGGAGATTGAATCAGTAATCTAAAACCTCTCAAGAAATAAAAGCCCAGAACTTAATGGCTATGTTGGTGAATTCTTCCAAACCTTCACAAAAACATTAAGACCAATACTTTTCAAACTCTTCCAAAAAATTCAAAGAAGAGGGAAATCTTTCAAACTCATTTTATGAGGTGAGCATAAGCCTGATACAAAAGCTAGACAGGGTATCACAAGAAAAGAAAATTATGGGCAAATATCCCTGATAAATATAGATGCAGAAATCCTCAAAAAATACTAGCAAACAAAATTCAACATCACATTTAAAGGACCATACAACATGATCAAGTTGGATTTATCCCTGAGGTGCAAGGATGGCTCAACATACACAAATTAATAAATGTGATACATTGCATTAACAGAATAAAAGATAAAAAATCATATGATCATCTAAATAGATGCAGAAAAAGCATTTGACAAATTTCAACATCCTTAAAACTCTCAATAAATCAGATGTAGAAGGAACACACTTCAATATAATAAAGGCTATATATGACATGGCCACACCTAACATCATAATCAATGGCAAAAAGCTAAAAGCTTTTCCTTTAAGATCAGGAGCAAGACAAGGAGGCCCACTCTCACCATTTCTAATCAACATAGTAATGAAAGTTCTAGCCGGAGCAATTAGGCAAGAAAAAGAAATAAAAGTTACCCAAATTGGAAAGGAAGAAGTAAAATTGTCTCTATTTGCAAATGACATAATCATATATATAGAAATCCAGAAGACTCCACCTAAAACTGTTAGAAACAATAAATGAATTCAGTAAAGTTGCAGGATACAAAACCATATACAAAAATCAGTTGAATTTCTATACGCTAACAACAAAATATCATAAAGAGAGATTAAGAAAACAGTCACATTTCCAACAGCATCAAAAACAATAAAACACTTAGGAATAAATTTAATCAAGGAAGTGAAAGATCTGTACACAGAAAACTATAAGACTGTGATGAAAAACACTGAGGAAGATACAAATAAAAGGAAAAATATCCCTAATTCACAGATTGGAAGTATCATTAAAATATCCATACTACCCAAAGCCATCTACAAATTCAGTGCAATTCCTAACCAAATCTTACTGGCTTTTTTCACTGAAATAGAAAAAACAATCCTAAAACTTTATGGAAGCACAAAAGATGCCAATAGCCTAAGCAGTCTTGGAAAGAGGAACAAAGCTGGAGGCATCACATTTCTTGACTTCAAACTATGTCACAAAGCTATAGTAATCAAAACAGTATGATATTGGCATAAAAATAGACAGATAGACCAATGTAACAGAATAGAGAGTCCAGATAAACACCCACATATATACTTATCAACTAATCTTTGACAAGGTTTCCAAGAAGACATAATGGGGAAAGGATAGTCTCTTCAATAAATGATGTTGGGAAAACCAGATAGCCATATGCAAAAGAATGACACTGGACCCCTATCCTATGCCACTCACAAAAATTAACTCGAAATGTATGAAAGACTTAAATATAATACCTGAAACCATAAAACTCTTATAAAAAAATATAAGGAAAAACCTGTTTGACATTGGTCTTGGCAAGGGGTTTTGGGGTACGAGCAACAAAAGCAAAAATAAAAAAGTGAGACTACATCAAACTAAAAAGCTTCTGCACAGCAAAGAAAACAGTCAAGAAAATGTAAAGACAATCTATAGAATGGGAGAAAAGATTTGTCAACTGTATATCTGATAAGGAGTTAATATCCAAAATATATAAGGAACTTATATAACTCAATAGCAAAAACGCACAAAGATTCCAATTAAAAAATGAACAAAGGAATGGAATAGATATTTTTCCAAAGACATACAGATGGCCAACAGCTACACGAAAAGATGCTCAACATCACTAATCATCAGGGAAATGCAAATCAAAACCATAATGAGATATCACCTGTCACCTGTTAGAATGGCTTTTATAAAAAAGACAACATATAACAAGTGCTGGTGAAGATGTGAAAACAAGGGAACCCTTGTACACTGTTGGTGAGAATGTAAATTGGTGCAGCCATTATGGAAAATAGTATGGAGGTTCCTCAAAGAATTAAAAATAGAACTACCATATAATCAAGCCATAACACTTCTGGGTATATATCCAGAGGAAATGAAATTACTCTCTCAAAGACATATCTGTACTCCCATGTTCATGGCAACATTATTCAAAATAGTCAAAATATGGAAACAACTTTATGTGTCTATTGATGGTTGAATGGATAAAGAATATCTATCTATCTATGCCTATCTATCTATATATATCTTAGAATAATTGAACGGAATAATATTCAGCCATGAGAAGGAGGGAAATTTTGCCATTTGCAACAACATGGATGAATCTAGAGGACATTATACTACGTGAAATTAACCAGAGAAAGATAAATACTGTATGATATCACTTTACGCGGAATAAAAAAAAAACTTGAACTCATAAAAACAAAGAGTAGAATGGTGGTTACCAAGGGCTGGGGAGGTGAGGAGATGGGGAGATGCTCATCAAAGGATATAAGCCTTCAGTTATAAGATGAATAAGCCCTGGGGATTTAATGTATAGTTTGATGACTATAGTTAATAATACTGTGCTGTGTACTTGAAATTTGCTAAAAGAATAGACCTTAAGCATTCTCAACAGATACACACACACAACGTGGAGTAATGGAAGTGCTAATTAACCTGATTGTAGTAACAATTTAACAAAGTATACATATTTTAAATTTTCACATTGTACACATTATATATATACAATTTATTTGCCAATGATACCTCAGTAAAGCTGAAAAAAGAAAAGAACTTTTAACCCAGAATCCTATAATCACTAAGAATATATTTAAAAAATGAAGGGGAAATCAAGAAATTCTCAGAAGAAGAAAAGCTAAAATAATTTACTGTCAGCAGTCCCATCCTAAAAGAATTGCTAAAAGAAGTTCTCTAAACAGAAGAAATCTTATAAAGAAGAAAACTTGGAACATAAGGAAGGGAGAAAGAACACAGTAAGCCAAAATGTGGGTAAATACAATATAATTTCCTTCTGCTCTTGAGTTTTCAAAACCATGATTGATGGTTAAAGTAAAAATTATAACACTGATGTGGTTCTAAATGTATGTATATCTAATATATAAGACAATAACATTGTGAATTATGGAGAGTAAAGGGACATAAAAGAACATAAAATTTCTGCACTTCACTCAAACTGGAATAATGACTACACCATTAGACTGTGTTAAATTATTTCTACATAATGCAATACCTAGAGCAGCCACTAAAAAAGCTATACAAAGAGGTGCAATCAAAAAATTATAGATAAATCACAATGGAATTCTAAAAGATGTTTAAGTTACCCACAGAATCGCAGGAAAAAGAAAACAGAAAAATGAAAAACATAGAGAAAGACCAGAAAACAAAAATAAACAGGCAGACTTAAGCCCTAACACATGAATACTTACATTAAATGTAAAAGGTCTAAATACACCAATTAAAGGGCAAACATTGGCAGAGTGACCCATTCCAATGGTTTATGAAAAAACCTGACTCTATTGCATGCTGTGTACAAAAAAATGACTTCAAATATAATGGTATAGAGAGGTTGACAGTAAAATGATGAAAAGATATACCATGCAAACATTAATCAAAAGAAAGCAAAAGTGGCTGTATTAGCAGCAGGTAAAGTAAATTTCAGAGCAAAGAAGATTGCCAGAGACAGAGACGGACGTTATATAGGGACAAAAGAGTCAGTCTCCCAGGAAAACATCAATCTTAAATGTGTATCCACCAAACAACAGAGCTTTAAATATGTGAACCAAAAACTGATATAATTGAAAGGACAAGTAGACAAATCCACCATTGTAGTTGGAGACTTCAACACCCCTCTCTCAACAATTGATAGGACATCAAGGCTGACTATCAACTAGGATATAGAAGAACTTAACAACTCCATTAACCAACAGGATCTAGCTGATGCTTATAGAACATTTCACTGAATAAATGGCAGATTACATTTTCAAGGGTCCAGGGATATATGCTAAGACAATATTTTGAACCATAAAACAAACTTCAACAAGTTTTTCACAATTGAAATCATATAAAACATGTTTTTAAACCACAATGGAATCAAACTGGAAATCAGTAACAGAAAAATAACAGAAAAATCCCAAACACTGTGAAACTAAACAACACACTGATAAATAATATGTGAGTCAAAGAGGAAGTCTCAGGGAAATAAAAAAAAAAATACACTGAACTGAATAAAAATGAAAATATGACATGTTAAAAATTTTTTGGGCCCAGCAAGTGTTGAGAGTAAAATTTTTGCACTAAATTCATACATTAGAAAAGAGGAAATGTCTCAAATTGATAATCTAAGTCTCCACCTCAAAAAACTAGAAAGAGAAGAGCTGGAAAACCCCTAAGCAAGGAAAATAAAATAATAAAAAGCATAAATCAATAAAATTGAAAACAGAAAAATAATAGAGAAAATCAATAAAACAAAAGGAAATAAAACTGGCCAACTACTGGTAAGATTAACAAAGAAAAAAGAGAGAAGACACAAATGAGCAGTATCAGGAACAAAATTGGGAATGTCACTACAGACTCTGAAAAAAGGATAGTAGTGAAATATTACAATCAATGCTATACACATAAATTTGGCAACTTAGGTGAAAGGGACCAATTCCTCAAAAAATGCAAACTACCACAGTTCAGTCAATATGAATTAGATAATTCAAAATGCTCTATAACTGTTAAGAAAATGGAATTCAGAATTTTAAAACTCCCAAAAGAAATCTTCAGGTCCAGAATTTTCACTGAGTAATTCTATCAAACATTCAAAGAAGAACTAACTATAATTCTACACAATCTCTTCCAGAAAATAAAACAGAATACTTCCCAATTCATTTTATAAAATTAGTATTACCTTGATACCAATACCCAGTAAAGACAGTACAATAAAGAAAACTGAAGAACTGGGGCCAGTCCCATGGCTTAGCAGTTAAGTGTGTGTGCTCCACTACTGGCGGCCTGGGTTCGGATCCCAGGCGGGCACCGACGCACCGCTTCTCTGGCCATGCTGAGGCCACGTCCCACATACAGCAACTAGAAGGATGTGCAACTATGACATACAACTATCTATTGGGGCTTTGGGAGAAAAAAAAAAAGGAGGAGGATTGGCAATAGATGTTAGCTCAGAGCCGGTCTTCCTCAGCAAAAAGAGGAGGATTAGCATGGATGTTAGCTCAGGGCTGATCTTCCTCACAAAAAAACAAAACAAAACAAAAAAACTGAAGACCTACAATCCTCGTGAATATAGTAATAAAAATTATTAACAAAATAGTAGCAACTAGAATTCAGCAATATATAAAAAGAATTATGCACCATGACCAAATGAGTTTTATTCCCATGCATGGCTGGTTTAATATTCAAAAATCGATCAATGTAATCCATATACTAATAGGCTAAAGAAGGAAAATACGTAATTATATCAATAGATGTAGAAAAAGCATTTATCAAAACCAGTACACTTGCATGACAAATCTCTCAGAAAAACAGCAATAAAAAGGAGCTTCCTTAACTTGATAAAGAGTATTTGCAAAAACCTACATTATGCTTCGTGGTGAATAATTAAATGTTTTTCTCCTAAGATCAGAAACAAGGCAAAGATAGCCATTTCACCACCCTTACTAAACACAGAGCTGCAAGTTCTAGCCGGTGCATAGGCTAAAAAAGGAAATAAAAGATGTACGGATTGGAAAGGAATAAATAAAACTGCTTCTATTTGCAGATGATATGACTGTCTATGTACAAAATTCCAAGGAATCACATGAAAAAAAAAAACCCTCCTAGAATTAACAAGAGTTTAGCAAGGACAGAGAATGCAAGATAAACATTTAAAAACCTATTATATTTCTATATAGTAGCAATAAACTTGGACACTGACGTTAAAAATGTAATACCATTTACATTCACTCAAAAAAATAAGATTCTTGAGTATAAATCTAATAGAACATGTACAGGACTTGTATGCTGAAAACTACAAAATGCTATGAGAGAAATCAATGAAAATCTAAAGCAATGGAAAGACATGTGTTCATGTACTGGAAGACAGAACATAGTAAAGATGTCAGTTTTCCCCAAATTGATATACAGGTTTAACATAATACCTATAAAAATCCCAGCAAGACTTTTTTAGATATAGGCAGAATTATTTTAAAATTATACTAAAAAGCAAAGAACTAGAATAGCTAAAACAATTTTGAAAAAGAAGAACAAAGTGTAAGGAATCAGTCTGCTTGATTTCAAAACTATTTTTACAGCTACAGTAATCAAGATGATGTGGTATTGGTGGAGGGAGCGACACACTGATCAACAGAACAGATTTAGATCCACATAAAAATGCCCAACTGATTTTTGACAAAGATTCAAAAGCAATTCAATGGAGAAAAGACAGCCCTTTCAACAAATACTGCTGGAGTAACTGGACATTTATAAGCAACAAAAGAAGAAGAAGAACTCCAACCTAAATCTCGCACCTTATGAAAAGATTATCTCAAAATGGACCAAGAATTTTAATTTATAATGTTAAACCATAAAACTTTTGGAAAAAGTCATGAAAGTAGATCTTAAGGATCTAGCACTAGGTAAAGACTTCCTAGATTTGACAGCATAAACACAATCTATAAAAGGAAAAATTGGACTTCATCAAAATTTTTAAATTTTTCTCTGAGAAAAACGTTAAAAGAATGACAAGACACACTACAGGCTGAGAAAAATTATTTTCAAAGTACATATCCAACAAGAAGCTAGTAGCTAGAATATAGAAAGAGCTCTCAAAACTCAAGAGATAAAAACAAGTAATCCAATTAAAAAACAGGCAAAAGACAAATTTTAGTGAGTTGGGGTTGCCATGACAAAGTACCATAGACTTTGTGGCTTATAAACAATGAAAATTTATTTCTCAGTTCTAGAGGCTAGGAAGTCAAGATCAAGGTGCAGGCAGATTCAGTGTCTGGTGAGACTCCTCTTCCTGGTCATAGACAGCCATCTTGCTGTGTCCTCATGTGGTTGAAAGCAGAGAGAATGTATTGCCCTCATGACCCTTATAAGTGCACTAATCCCATTCATGACGGCTCCACTTTCATGACCTCATCTAATCCTAATTACCTCCCAAATACCCTATCTCCTAATACCATCACCTGGGGCGGCTGGGGATAGGGTTTCAACATATGAACTTTGGGAGGAAACAGACATTCAGTCCATAATAAGACATGAAGAGACATTTCACCAAAGTAGACATACAGATAGCAAATAAGCACATGAAAAGATGTTCAACATCATTAGCTATCATGGAAACACATTAAAACAACAATAAGATATCACTGCACACTTATCAGAATGGATAAAATAAAAAATAAGGATTGTGATACCTCACACCTTGTTCTTTTTTCTCAGGCTTGCTTTGGCTATTCTGGGTCTCTTGTTCTTCCATATAAATTTTAGGATTCATTGTTCTATTTCCGTGAAGAATGTCATTGGGATTCTGATAGGGATTGCATTGAATCTGTAGATTGCTTCAGGTAATATGGACATTTACTATGTTTATTCTTCCAATCTATGATCATGGAATATCTTTCCATTTCTTTATATCTTCTTTGATTTGTTTCAATGTTTTATAGTTTTCAGTGTATAGGTCTTTCACCTCCGTGGTTAAATTAATTCCTAGGTATTTTATTCTTTTTGTTGCAATTGTAAATGGGATTGTACTCTTGACTTCTCTTTCTGCTAGTTCATTATTAGTGTATAGAAATGCAACTGATTTTCGTATGTTGATTTTGTACCCTGCAACTTTGGTGTAGTTGTTGATTATTTCTAATAGTTTTCTGGCGGATGCTTTAGGGTTTTCTATATATAGAATAATGTCATCTGCAAACAGTGAGAGTTTTACTTCTTCCTTTCCAATTTGGATCCCTTTTATTTCTTTTTCTTGCCTAATTTTTCTGGCTAAAACTCCCAGTACTATGTGGAATAAGAGTGGTGAGAGTGGTCACCCTTGTCTTGTTCCTGTTCTCAGAGGGATGGCTTTCAGTTTTTCACCATTAAGTATGATGTTGGCTGTGGGTTTGTCATATACGGCCCTTATCATGTTGAGGTACTTTCCTTCTAGTCCCATTTTATTGAGAGTTTTTATCATAAATGGATGTTGGATCTTGTCAAATGCTTTCTTTGCATCTATTGAGACGATCATGTGTTTTTTATTCCTCATTTTGTTAATGTGGTGTATCACATTGATAGATTTGCAGATCTTGAACCATCCCTGCATCCCTGGAATAAATCCCACTTGACCATGATGTATGATCCTTTCAGTGTATTGTTGTATTCAATTTCTTAATATTTTGTTGAGGATTTTTGCATCTACATTCATCAGCGATATTGGCCTGTAATTTTCCTTTTTTGTGTTGTCCTTGTCTGGTTTTGGTATCAGGGTAATGTTGGCTTCATAGAAGGAGTTAGGAAGCGTCCCATACTCTTCAGTATTTTGGAATAGTTTGAGAAGGATAGGTATTAAATCTTTGAATGTTTGGTAGAATTCACCAGAGAAGCCATCTGGTCCTGGAGTTTTGTTTTTTGGGAGATTTTTGATTGCTGTTTCAGTCTCTTTACTACAGATGACCAATAGGCACATGAAAAGATGTTCAAAATCATTAAGTATTAGGGAAATGCAAATCAAAACTACACTGAGATAGCACTTCATGCCCCTCAGAATGGCTATAATTAACAAGACAAGAAATAACAAGTATTGGAGAGGATATGGAGAAATGGGAACCCTCATACACTGCTGGTGGAAATGCAAACTGGTGCAGCCACTAGGGAAAACAGTGTGGCGACTTCTCAGAAGATTAAAAATAGAAATACCATATGATCCAGCTATCCCACTACTTTGGGTATTTATCCAAAGAACATGAAATCAACAATTCAAAGAGATTTATGCATCCCTATGTTCATTGCAGAATTATTCACAACAGTCAACACGTGGAAGCAATGCAAGTGCCCATCAATGGATGAATGGATAAAGAAGGTGTGGTATATATATATACAATGGAATACTACTCAGCCATAAAAAACACAAAATTGTGCCATTTGTGACAACATGGATGGACCTTGAAGGTATTAAGCTGAGTAAAATAAGCCAGACAGAGGAAGACAAACACTGCAAACAAACATGTGGATGAGGAAAGCAGATTAGTGGTTACCAGAGGGGAAGAGGGTGGGAGGAGGGTGAAAGGGGTAAAGGGGCACATATGTATGGAGATGAATGAAAACTAGACTATTGTGGTGAAGACAATGCAGTCCATACAGAAATTGATATATAATAAGGTACGCCTGAAATTTACACAATGTTATAAGCCAATATGACCTCAATAAAATAATTTTTAAAAAATAGGGACAAAACCAAATGCTGGTGAGGATATGGAGAAACTGGAACACATATATTTCTTGTGGGAATCTAACATGGTACAGCCATCCTGGAAAACAGTTTGGCACTTTCTTTAAAAAAAACTAAAAGTGTAACTACCTTATGACTCAGCAATTGCACTACTGAGCATTTATCACAGAGAAATTAAAATTTGTGTTCACACAAAAACTCATACATGAATGTGTACAGCAGTTTTACTCTTAACAGCCAAAACCTGGAAACAATCCAGATGTCTTTCAATGGCTGAATGGTTAAGCAAACTGTGGTACATCCATACCATGAAAAACTACTCAGCAATAAAAAGGAATGAACTATTGATACACACAATCAGAATAAACATCTGGAGCATTATGCTGAGTACAAAAAGCCAATCCCAAAAAGTTACATAATGTATGATTCCATTTACCTTTCTTGCAAGGAGAAAATTATAAAAATGAATGACAGATTAATGGTTGTCCAGGGTTAAGAAGGGTTAGAAGGGGGTTGGAAGGAAGTGGGTGAGGCTAGAAAAGGGTAACACAGAGATCCTGCGGCAATGGAATTGTTCTAGATCATAACTGTGTCAATGTCAATATCTTAGATGTAATATTGTACTGTAGTTTGCAATGTTACCACTGAGGGAAACTGGGTAAAGGAAACAGAGGATCTCTCTATATTATTTCTTACAACTCCATGTGAATTTATAATTATCACAAAATTAAAGTTTAATTTTTAAAAATATACGAATTTATTTAGCTATTTTTAGTCATATCTGAAACACATATTTCAGAGCCTCAAAATAGTTTTTATTTCCGCTGAAGCCCATAATGAATGAACGAGAGATCATTTAATAAATACATATCTTATACCAACTATGTGCCACGAATTGTCTTAAGCAAAATCAGAGTTCCTGCTTTTATGAATATATATATACATACATAATACACATATATATGTGTATATATATATACACTCACAAATATAAACAATCTTTCAGCATATATTGATGTTCATTTAAAACGTGTATATAATTATTTTTAATAATGATCTCTCATTTCCTCAAATACACCAGTGTTATTAATTTACTCATGTAATTAAGTTATAGCTTTTTTAAAAATTTCAAACAATACTCTTGAATTGATATTTTAAAAGCTGAGGGCAAAGTCAATGACCTTGCAAATACATAAATATTAAGACTTTAGCTTTCTAAGGAGACTAAAAAGTTACCCCAAAGAGCATTAGCATGCCCAACCTTTTAGCTGTCACACTGGTCACCAGATATTATAGGATTCTACAGTCATTACTGCTCAGGGCCATTAGGTACTATACTGGTAGGGAATTTTGTGCAAAAGATCTAGAAAGATAGATGAAGATGGAGAACAATGAATGCTAAAATTAATAAAAATATACACTCCACTTTCTACATATCTATTATTTAATCTTTAAAATATTTTATTTTGTAAAACATGAGCATGTTAACATAAAAATATTTGAAATTTTATACAAGTAACAAGTTAAAAACCTCTTATTTTCTTATTTAAACAATTAAGTCTTGGAAAAAGATATAGTGAATTGTTCTTGTGAAATATGTGTGAGACAAAAAAATAGCATTAGGCCGGCCCTGTGGCTTGGCAGTTAAGTGCGCGCACTCCGCTACTGGCGGCCTGGGTTTGGATCCCGGGCGCGCACCGACGCACTGCTTCTCCTGCCATGCTGAGGCCGCGTCCCACATACAGCAACTAGAAGGATGTGCAACTATGACATACAGCTATCTACTGGGGCTTTGGGGGAAAAATAAATAAATAAAATTATAAAAAAAAAACAGCATGGCAAAAAGTAAAAATTCTACAACAAAAAAAATTAAAGAAAGGAACAAAATAAGCAAAAATTATAGATTTTTAATTAGTTCAGAAATAATACATAAATTCAGAAAAGGAAAGTTACCTGCAATTAATACTTGCCAAAGAGAACATTAATTCTATGAAGCAAGAAGTCAAATATTAAATTATAAAACACCAGATCGATACAAAAAGAGACTCCAAAGTTAAATAAACATAAAGAATTAAGGACCAAAACATCTCCATCCAAAACTAAAATAGTAACAAGTAAATAAAACTAAAATAGTAACAACAGAAAAAAGAAAATTGATTGCTAAAAGCTTTTTGTTTTATTTTTATTAAGAGGAAAAGAAACCACTATCAGATGGGTTAAAAAAATCTATAAGATATATGCAAGTTAGTTATCTGGAGTGTTTTGATTCTGAAATGAATCCTTTCACTACACAGGACATTACTGGGACAATTGGCAAACTTTAAAGAGGTGTGGGGATTAGATGTCAGTAGTGTATCTATGTTAACTTCCTGATTTTGATAGTTGTATTGAGGTTGCATAGAAGCATGTCATTGTTTGTAGGAAATAGACACTCAAGCGTTCAGATGTGATGTGGCATAAAGTTGTTAAGTTTCTCTCAAATTATTCAGGAACAAAACATGTTTTTTGTACTGTAATTGTAATTTTCTATTAAACTGAGATTGTTTCAAAAATACTATATATATGAATGTGTATGTACAGATACATACACACATATAAACTCATTATGCATACACATACATACACATACACACATACACACACACAAACAGCAGGAAAAATAAAAAGCATTAAGATTGCCAGTAAACTTCTGAAAGAAAAGACTACTCACCTACCAGGTAGCAGGATATATTATGCAGCCATAGGAATTAGTACACTTGATAACGGCTCAGGGATAGACAAATTAACCAATGAAATAGGAATGAATGCCCAGAAAAGGACTCTTGCATATACTGAACTTTGACATGTGGCAGAATTGCCTAGGCAGATAGGGGAGGTAGGAAAGTTTATTCAATGAACGGTTCTGGGACAATTGGATGTTCAGATGGGAATTCTGGAAATGCTCCTCTGCTCTTCAAACCATCCTCTCAACTCCTCCACCAGTCCAGGTGCTTAGCCCCAGGTTTGAGGACAGCCGTGTGACCTTTCCAGAATTCCCAACCAAGTGTTTTTTGACTTGTGGTTTTCTAATTTGTTTGATTTCTTAACTGGCTGCCAACAATCAAAAATAAGATGCTATGACATAAAACTCTAGATGGCCATTTTTTTTCCTCAAAAAATCTGCAACAAAAATGAGCCTGCACTCTCACATGATGATAATGATCTGCAGCTGAACAGTGCTGCCCCATTTAGAGGGAGCATACCTGCTCCAGTTCACCAGAGAAAGAACTCCTGCACACATTTACCTTACCTGCCAGGGCCCTCTAGACACGGGAGTTTTCCATGCAGGTCTAGTCTGAAGTGTTCCATTGCCCCATATGGCAGCCATCACGTCTTTCTCGGTTTTGTCATGGTGGGTGGAAGTCAAGTGTCAGTCATCATTGCTGACTAGTATTTCAACTTTGTCCCTTTGAGAATTCTCCTTTCTGTCTTCCAACCGGATGCTCAAACTGCTTTCTTTCTTGAACTCTGCTATTAATCTATTTATTCTCCCTAAAACTTAAATGACTGATTGTATCATTCAGGGGGTGGGGGAAGGGAAGGGCATTTTTTAATAATAGTTTCATTGAGGTATAATTCATACATCAAAAATTCACCTTTTAAAGTGTACAATTCAGTGATTTTTAATATACTCACAGAGTTGTGCAAACATCACCATCATCTAATTTGAGAACATTTGTGTCACCCCGAAAAGAAATCTCACACCTATTAGCAGTCACTCCCCATTCCCTAGTTTTAAGCATTACTCCTGCTGAAGGTATTATTCTTTGGCAAGTATTAAAGTCATACAATTCAAGTATCAGACAACAGGCTCTAAAGAACTTTGGAGAGGGGGTGTTTGTTTATCTGGACGGTCTTGGTACGTATTCCTGAAATAAGACCTGTAGCATACAATTCATCTATCCCTTTCTGCCTCCAAGGCTATATCACCTAGCAGATTAATTGTAAATCAGTGAGGTTTACTTCTGATATGTGCCTTCTTCATTCCATACATCTCTTGGACTTTTCCTGGCCTTCACCTTCACGTCTGGGTACCTAGAGCACACTCCCTGACCCGCAGCCGTCCAGGGCCCTCCACTGCAGGGCTCTATTCAGATTTGTCTTCCTTCCTTGGATTATTCCACGCTCCAACACGATGACATCATCCCCACCCCCATGCCCGTGTCATTAGTGTCTCTGTGAACTGAAATAATTTAAGTGTTAAGAGAAAAGCAACAATGATTAATTTAACCATATTAAAGAAATGACAGCTAGTTGCACTTTTTAAATAGGAGTTTGAGATGTGAAATTTTAGGCTTTAGGGGCAGAATTTTATTTCTAATGAGGAAGGCATGAATAGGCAGGTTGCCAAGATCTTTCCAGGCATGAGGGACTTAACACAAGTGTTTTTTCTACCTTCTGAAGTGCTATCTAAAAAGCTAATATTTTTATGCATTTTCCTTTAGTATAGCAACATGGTATGGTAAGTTCCAAACTTTTTATTTGTTTCTGTTGTGCAAAGAGAAAGGAACCATAGGGTTGATAAAAGCAGAATTGGAGACCAAGAGATGCAGAAAGTCCTCAGCAGTGCCTTATAGGACATCTTTCTCTAATTATAAAAGTTATACTTACTCAAGAGAGAAATTTTGGATAATACAGACAAGTGTAAAAATATTTTAACCCCTTTAAGCCCCACCAGCCACTGTTAATATTTTGGCATGTTTCCTTTTAATCTTTCTTACTCTGAATATGCCAAATCCTAAAACATTTTCTCCTCCTTAACTCATATGAGCTAAATTAAACTATTAACCTTTGATATAAATACAGACCACTCACCTTAAAATTATTTATCTTAATTTTTTAATTACTTTTGATGATTTTTAAAACAAATTCAAGCTCATTGAGGATATTTGCAAAATGTAAAAATTTATAAAGAAGAAAATAACAGTCACTTGTAATTCTACTATCAAGCGATAACCACTGGCTCTCATAATTTTAATAAGTTTTTACTTTCAGCAAAGAAAATCTGTGTAGTTCCCACCCCGTTGCCTAGTGTTCTGGCTGCGCCCCCTTGGTGGCCTCTCCCAGATCACAAGTGACGAGGGCCACTCCATTCATCCAAGGCATTGGTAAGCTCCTGCCAAGGACTTTTCTCTTAACAGAATTTGGGTAAATTTTCTCAAAAGCTTGAACAAAAGAGTAAAGGGATAAGATGAAGGCATATACCTTCCTGACAACCAGAAAGCCACAGTCACATTGAATATGACTGACTTTGTTAATTCCTCTTGAAAATTGAAGTACAGACACAGACATCCTATCATTAATCCTTTGAAATAACAACTCATAAATCAACTAGGGATCAAGAACATGGCACTGTGAGAACCAATCACCTGGAGACAACAGTTACATGTCATGTCACTTTTTTTTTTTTTTTTGGTGAGGAAGATTGGCCCTGGGTTAACATCTGTTACCAGCCTTCCTCTTTTTGTTTGAGGAAGATTGTCCCTGAGCTAACATCTGTGCCCATCTTCCTCTACTTTGTATATGGGATGCCTCCACAGCATGGCTTGACGAGCGGTGTGTAGGTCCATGCCCAGGATCCAAACCCACGAAACCTGTGCCGCCAAAGCAGAGTGCGCAAACTTAACCACTATGCCACCAGGCTGGCCCCCACTTCTTTTTTTTTTTAATTGACAAAAGTGCAGAATTTCACAAAAAAGAGGGGAAAACCAAAACATCCTTTAAGAATGATGGCTTTTACAAAGTCCTAACAAAAAACATTTGGGCAAAATCCAGAAAAGCCAAGCAATTTCCTTGGCACATTTCACTTTTCACACTCCTTTTCCACAGTAATCAAGCATTCCCTCAGCTACACTCTGCCCTTAAAGCAGAATAACTTCCAGGTACCCCTTTGTCACTATAACCACGTTAACAATTATGCTCTAAGCCTGTAGCTCCCCTGGGCTCCCCTGGGAATGTTGGGTAATAGACAGTTGGGGAGAGAGGTTGATTTTACCAAGGAAATATTCAGCAATACACTATCAGTTCTGGTGCACAGAGAACTCATGGAGTTCAGCAAGAACCTGGAAGTTTTGTCTTATTTGTCATCAGTGAGATGTTAATTTCTATAAATAAAGGTGCTGTCTGTTTGACTCTTCTAAACCGTAACCTATGAAAACAAATAGATGGATTTTTCACCAAATTTTGAGAGTATATTCGGACTGGTCTGACTTAAAATATAGACTATATACTATGCACAATCACGCAAATTACATATGGGGGTTAAGAGAGCATAATTTTAAAGATTGCAATTAGTTATATTGTATACCTTTTGAAAAAATGCTTTATGTTTTAAATGAAGAGGGCTCCTAGTGTCCATTAATTCTCGAATGTGATTAATTTCAATATTCTTTAGGCCGCAGTCATGAGAAATTATACCAGACAAAAGGCAAGCTCAAAAATTAGCAAATCTTAGTTCCATATCATCAAAAGCCTGAAAACATAAATGAGAATTCTAAGGGAGTCCAAAGGTCATCTGGAAAGGATAACCTCTTGAGGGCACTCAGGAGGGGCATGTTCTATCAAGGACACTTGAGACTGATGTCCAGTGTGAGGACTGGCCGACCAGCAAGAGACAGGCGTCTTCTAGAGCAGCTGGAACTGAGGCACGACCAGATGCCCATGTGACTACACATCCGGACAGGCTTGCCACAGGTAGTTAAAAGTCCAGCCTGAGGGAGATTTGGCCGCCGCTCAGGAGAGACACGCCATGCATATTAAGATCCCACGGACAGAGAAAACAAACAATGGTTTTAAATATGAGCCTTGAATCAAGGAATATAATATCAGTTCAATGTCTGAAATTTGTCATTATTGATCAATATTAAAAGTAAAAGATTAGTGCAAAGGTTCAATGTTGAGGCCAATTAATGACCTCAGAACTACTGAAATGGTTGTTAATAGGGCAAAAAAAAACTACAACAAAATTTTTTAAATGACTCCAAGGACAAAAACATTCTATGACCATAGAGTGCAGTAAAAGGAAACCAGTGTTTTATATGCTGAATCTCACTGCTTTCCTTGGATCACTCTTCCTTTCTTAAACCTCTACAGTTCCCACAGAGCATTTCTTTCATCCTAGACATTAGTAGGCCACAAGTGTAGATGCTGCAAATTGCAGGCACTGGTTGCAAATTGATTGAGCTGTTTCTCTTTGTCATGTGCTTCAAAAGGAGAATGGCATTCACATGTGCATCATATAGCAAATGTATGTATATCTGAAAAAGATTTTTACAAAGCTGTAAATTATTAAAGCTTTATTTTAATTATTATAATTATAGAAAAATATTACAACATTGACTTTTAAATAAATTTTATATAAAGATGATTAAGGGTCTTCTCAAGGAAAGCTGGACAATATGGCTACATCTAAAAGAAATAGAGAGAGAGAGAAACAGGAGAGTATACGAGAAGAAAAGAACACAGGAGGAGAGGGGAGGGCAGGAAAGGAACAGCATTGTAGGTGCTGAATCGGAGTTTAAAAACGTAAGCTAATAGAAACTAAAAAGCTTTTATATAAGAACATCAAAGAGATACAGATTTTGGTTCATGGTTGAAAACTGGAGTGGACATTCCTACCCCCAATATACTATCTCTTTCTTCTAGTAGAAACCCGCCTCCCACTTTTTTTTTTTTTACCTTTAAGGAACTTAATTCTTTGTAATTACGGTGGTACTACCAATTACAGCCACACAACTATTCCCGGAGGCAGAAACACGACCCAAGCTACATCAACCATATTCACCCCATGAGAGATTTAAATTAGAGCAAAGATCCAAGGCATAGAAGGTGTTTGTGGCTGGATGATCCAACAGAGTCACCTCAAAAAGAAGGTTCTCAGGTGCCTGAAGCCTGAAAGCCACAGAGACACTCCGGATCTTGTCTTTCATTTTGGCAAGCTAATCTATATTCTCCAAGTGGATCTCATTTTCTTTCTTAAGTTATGGTTCCTTTTGCTTTCAGTCAAAGAGTTCTAGACCATATCTCCATGGATATAGGGACCATACCTAATTTCACTCACTATTACTTCCCCTGTACTTGGCTCTGCACTGAGCTCTTGGTAAGCATTCAGCTATTCGCCAAATGATGAAAAAACATGGGTGAATAAGTATACCCCAACTCCTAAAAACACTTCCGCCTTTATGATTTAAAGGATAATTTACACCTTAAACCCAAATACTTGAGGTAATTTCCATTAAACATCCAAAATAATATAACAGAGATGAGTTAAGTACTAATATGAAAAGTTGAATTTAAAGAGGCAAAAAACTTAGAAATAAATTTTTAAAAATGCCTTTTGTAGTTTCCACTACATGTTCTATTTTACAGAAGTAAAGTGTAATTTATGCCCAATTCCTACTTATTCTCATTGATGAAATAGCATTTTAACATATTTCTTTTCATTCTCACCTGTGCACATTATTGGATTAGCTGCATGAATTATTTTGTTTTTTCACAGCCATCAATTGACTAAGATTTATAGCTACTTTTAATTTTTTTGAGCACTGTTGTGGACTGAATGTTTGTGTTTCCCCCAAAATTCATATGTTGAAATATAATCCCCAATATGATGGTATTTGGGGGTAGGGTCTTTGGGAGGTAATTAGGTCATGAGGATACAGCCCTCATGAATGCGATTAGTGACCTTATAAGAGGCCAGAGAGCCTCTTTCCACCATGTGGGGATGCAATGAGAACTGGGCAGACTGCAACCCAGGAGGAGGCTCTCACCAGAATCTGACCATGCTGGTACCCTGATCTCAGACTTTCAGCCTGCGAGAAATAAATTTCTATTGTTTACAAGCCACCCAGTCTATACCTTGTAATAGCAGACCAAATTGACTAAGAGAAACATATAGGCCAATAATTACAAATTGGGTACATGTGTTTTGAGGCTCTGTGAAGGTTTTCTAAGAACTTTGCAGGCAGTGAGAGATTTAAGAAAATCCATTTTCATATTCTCAACTTCTACTTTTGCTAAAATTGATCTGCCTGAGAATAGGCCTGCGGTCAAGCTGTCATTTGGTTTATCTTTTCCATCTCCCCTTCTCACAACAAAACTTCCCTCATATTACGAAAGAAAAGATTGTGTTTCACCCATCCCAACTCTTATCAAAAAGTGTCCAAAGCCTTCTTCAACCAAGTCACCATAAACTTTTGGTAAAGCTTTTGTCTTTTCCTTTCTCATACATTTTTCTATTCTGGACAAAGTGGGACATTAGAAATGGAATATTTTGCCTGTGTTGGCATATTGTGAAATCAGATATATTTGTAGAGTTGGACTAAAAGAGTAGTGACAATTTTCTTTTAAAGACCTGTCTTCTTTTATCTCCCAAATTCTTCTCAAGGAAATTGTTGATGCTGAGGAAGACCCTGAGAAGAAAGCAACAAAAGTGTGTCAGTCGCAATTATTGAAGGGCACTGTAGGTTATTTCATCAGGTGAGAAACTCATAGAAAGGCTGTGTTCAATTTATCTATCTATCTATTTCAGAATTAAAAGAGTTAAGACTTGTAAAAACGCATGCTATCTTTCCCCTCGCTATCTTGTTTCCTTTCAGAATAATTTAGTCCATAAGCCAGTAGCTAGGGCAGAAGAAGATAACACAAAGAGGGAAGCAGAAGTGCAAGCCCAGTGCCGAGTATCTCAGGGGGGTGAAGAGGCATCTGCACGGGGGCCACGTGTGGAGTGCCAGAGCCACGAGGTGTGAGGAGGTTGTGGAATGGGGCAATGGCGGTGGTGGGGATGGGAGGTTGTTTACATATAGGTGGGACTGATCAATAAGTAAATATATTGAGGATGATGAGATCCAAGTTTCTCACTGTCAGAGAAGAGAGTTACATATGCACATACATTCATATGTATCATACATATTAAAATGTGCATTTCTAATTAAATTTTACTTTTCAGGTTTATCTATAAATTTCTGCAATATATTTAAGTTTCTTTGATCAATAATGTGCCAGTCATAGTTATAATGATAACAATCCAGATGAAGGAAAAATAACACTTAGGTCTTCTGGTCACAGAGAATAGAAAAAAATTAATTTCAATTTATATACATATTTTTATAGCAGAAAGATATAAAATGTGATCAATAAAAGACCTTCAAGCATAAAAATATATTATGTTAGGATAAAATTCTGTGGAAGAAATGGAATGGAAATATGAGTTCAAGGAGAAAATAGAACAATGTAAAATTTCTGGTTGTTAAAGAAGAGCTTATTCATGGAATTTTTAAATTGATGATGGTGGGCATAAAGTCACGACAGTATTTAAATTATATCAAATAGATACATTGAAAAGAACACTACAATTTTTATATCAAGTGTCAATAATTAAAATATGCCAAAAGGCACATCTTTCGAAACTATTTTAACCTATGATGAAAAAATTTCACAGTCAATTTAAAAATGAACAAAAAGGTAAAACAGTTTCCAAAATATGTTAGAGACATGCAAGCAACCCCTAAAGGTAAATATTTCATCTATGTTCTACAACTAGAAAAATAGAAATTCACAAAAATTAATGTTCCCAAGTTCACAATAGTAAGTGATGAAACTGGAGGGTCTGTTTGACTCTGATCCTCTAAATTTCTCACTGCAACTTCACTTTCCCAGATTTTCCTCACTCCACTTCATTTCCTGCCCAGCTCATCTTTCCAACTATTGGCCCAGCTGACCCATGGAGGCCCCAAGATCACCACAAGCTGCTTGGCTGCAGACTCACAAAGGCAGTAGCTGCACAGAGGCCACAGCTTCCCACAGACCTCTCCATGAGCTCTTCCTTCTTAGAGTGCACGTTGGCAGATGTGCTTGGCTTCATGGTTTCTGCAAGCTCCAACATGCCGCCTGCCACAGTACTTCAGGAGGCCTGGTTAGTGCTTCTTTCTCTGGTCCTCCAACTTTGCCTTCTGCACTTTCACTTCTCTAGCTCCTCCTACAATTGTGTAAAGTGTAATTCCTATAATAAATCTCTTAGTCTCATAATACGCATGATGACTCTGCTTCTTGACTAATGCAATTATTGTTAGCTAAAGTAATTCCAAAGTAACAGAATCTTAGTATAGGAATCTGGAATTGATTCTCTGATCTGGCTAGATTTAAAGACAACTATGATCCTGTTGCCAGCAGCAAATGGGGCAATGGTAGTCCATGACATGCAGTGGAAAAACGCTCCTTAAAGTATCACCTATAGCCACTTGGAGAGACATTGCATGTCCAAGTAGTTGCTGCCATAGAAGAATTTCGTGGAAGTAAGAGTAAAATTATCATGGATTGATTTGGTTGTTTCTAAATGTGCTGGAGAACACGGAGGGAAAAAATGAGATTAAGTCTTTAAAGTCCCAGTTCAAGATCTTAGTAGGGAACCAAAAAGCTCCTATAATGGCCCTGAAAGTGACTTTGATCTTCAGTAGCCACAGAATTGAAACTTCTAAAAACTAAATCCAAAATTTAATCCTGTGGATGGCTGAATTGCAATGCAAATTTCATTCATAACTTCTCAAGGTCTCTTAGGGAATTACTTGGAAAAGAGTGAGATCCTGAAAAGGGGGAGGAGGGCATATATGCAAATTCCAGTAAAGCTAAGGATTTTGAACACCAAAATTCTGCAGTTTCTTTTGACAATCAAAGGATGATTTCAACCATTCTCTGAGATTAGTCTCCTCTTGTCTGAAGCAACTGTAAGAGATCTCTTACTTTCAAGAGACTGCGGATCCTCCTCAAGACCTACTCCCATTACCTCTCATTGCTTCCAGCTCTATAAACAGATTCAAATCTCAGATGGCTTTAGGGGTTCAGCTACAAAGTACTATACACACCAAGGGATGGGAGGGAGAATTAGGATTATTTTGTTTTTATAAAGTATTTGCACTACCTGTAAAGCAGTCGAGTGTTATTTGCAAGTGGACTTGAATTAGTTGTAAATATATGTTGCAAATTCTAGGGCAACAACTAAACAAAGTAAAAAAAAAAAGTATAATTGATATCCTAAGAGACGACAGAAAGTGAAATCATATAAAATGATCAATTAAAATCTCAAAAGTCAGAAAAAGAGTGGAGAACAAAACAGAAACAAAGAACAAGGTCAACAAATAGAAAACAGTAACAAATATAGCAGATATTAATCCAACTATAGCAATAATCACTTTAGACCACTACAATAATGGTTGTAGCAATTAACGCACCAATTAAAAGACAGAGGTTGTCAGGGTGATTAGAAAACAAGACTCAACTCTTTGTTGTCTACAAGAAACCCACTTTAAAGATAAAGACAGATATAAATTAAAAGTAAATAAATGGAGAGAGATATATCATGCTAACACTAATCAAAAGAAAGCAGGAGTAGTTATAATAATTTCTGAGAGTGGACTTCAGAGCAAGGAAATTTATCAGGGATAAACAGGGGTATTACATAATGATCAAGGGGTCAATTCTCGAAGAAGACATAACAATCCTTAACATGTATGCACCTAACAACAGAGCATCAAAACAAATGAGGCAAAAATTGACGGAACTGCAAGCAGAATTAGATGAATCCACTATTAGAGTTGGAGACTTCAACACCCCTCTATCAGAAATGGACAGATACAGCAAGCAGGAAATCAGTAAAAACACAGTTGACCTCAAAGACACTGTCAATCAACTGGATATAATAGACATTCATAGACTAGTTTATCCAACAACAGCAGAATATACATTCTTCCCAAGCTCATATGGAATATTCACCATGATAGGCCACATTCTGAACCATAAAATATACCTTAATAAATTTAAAAAAAAAATCTTACAATGTCAGCTCTCAGACCACAATGGAATTAAACCAGAAACCAATAACAGAAAGATGGCTGGAAAATCCCCAAATACTTGGAGATTAAACAACACACTTCTAAATAACTCATAGGTCAAAGAAGAAATCTCAAGATAAATTTAAAAATGTTTTGAAGTAAATGAAAATGAAAACACAGCTATCAAAATTGTGGGATGTGGCAAAAGCTATGTTTACAGGGAAATTTAAAGCATTGAATGCATATATTAGAAAAGAAAAAAGATCTAAAATCAATCATCTAAGCTTCCACTTTAGGAAACTAGAAAAGGGAGAGAAAATTAAATCCAAAATAAGCAGAAGAAAATAAATAATAAGAATTAGAGTATAAATCAATGAAATTGAAAACAGAAAATCAATAGAGCAAATCAATGCAATCAAAAGCTGGTTCTTTGCAGAAATCAATAAAATTTATAAGCCTCTAGCCAGGTTAACTAAATAAAAAAAGATAGGATGCAAATTATTAATATCAAAAGTGAAAGAGGGGACATCACTACAGATCTCATGGACATTAAAAGAACAATCAAGAAATACTATGAACAACTGTATGCCCACAAGCTTGATAACCTAGACAAATAGATCAATTCTTTGCAAGACACAACCTGCCAAAACTCATACAAGAAGAAATAAATAATCTGATAGGAGTATATTTATTAGAGAAATTGAATCAATAATTAATAACCTTCCAAAACAGACAGCACCAGGCCCTGATGGGTTCACTGGTGAATTCTACCAAACATTTATGGAAGAAATTATACCAATTCTCTACAGTGTCTTTCAAAATATAGAAGCAGAGGGAATACCTCCTAATTCATTCTATGAGGTCAGCATTACCCTAATACCAAACACCAGAATATTTTAATGCATAGAGATCTTTGGTGTTGGGTAAGGGATCACAGTGTCCCTGGAACTAAGACAGATGGGAAACCTACTAAAGTTTTAGTTGATTTTTATAAGAAGGAAAGCTCTCAATCTGGGCAATAAAAGTTTGACTTGACTCACCATGAATTATAGTTCCTCAGCCAATTCTTTATTTGAGCCAGTTCACAGATCCAAAACTCACTGAATGACAGAAAGGGCAAGTCTCCTGAAGGAAAGATCCTGCTATATTGCCAAAAATTTATATTATAAATCTTCTTCCCAGCCTTTTTTCAAAGAGACCTACAGCCGCTGTGCTTGGTGAAAAAGAAATAACTAGACAATTATAGAAATCAAAGATTAATGGAGTTTGGCTTCCATCTCACAGTGGGCTCCCTGAATGAATGCACCCAATGGTTGTTTCCTCGTTTACAGAATGCATAATTAGGATAAACATATGCAGCAATTGGCAGAATCTCCACATTGGTTCCTTGACATGGAGAACGAGGGCTGTTATGGTAGGAAAGGCTAAATGGAAATCTCTGGAACTGCCTCTACCTAACAAAAGAATAAACCAAAAGCAATGCCATGTTTATTGAGGCATGTTAGCAGATGTTAATGCCTCATCAAAAACATAAAGAAGGCAGGAGTGGTAATTCTCACCATATCCTCATTTAATGTGCCTATGCAGACTGTGCAGAAGACAGGTCAATCTTAAGCAATGACAACAGTGTACTGTAAGCTTAATATGGTGATGATCTGAATCGCAGCTTCTGTTCCACATGTGTTTTATTTATTTTAGCACATCAACACATCCCCTGGCACACTGCAGCTATTAATCTGGCAAAGGCAGTTTGCTTTCACCTAGAAGAGCCAGCAATAAATATTCACTGTCGTGCCTATATAAGATCTCCAGCCCTTGTCATAATCACAATCCAGTCAAAAGAGACCTTTATTGTTTCTTCATTCGGAAGATAACACATTGGTCCACCACACTGTTGTTATCATGTTGATTGAACCTTGTGAGGAGGAAATTAAACTTCTCTAGACATCTCATTAGACACATGTACACCACCTTAATAGAATTTGTAGGGGTCTGGTGACCAGGGGTCAAGAAGGACAAGTTGCTATATCTGACTCCTCCTACTTCAAGAAAGAGGCACAAGACATAGCGGGCCTTTTTGGATTTTTGAGGAAACATATACTTAATTTGGGCCTGATATTCCAATCTATTTACTGAGTAACCCAGAAGGCTTCCAGTATTGAATAGGGTCCAGAGCAAGGGAAGGTTTTGAACAGGTTCAGGTTGTTATGCAAGCAGCTCTTCTTCTATGTTCATTAGACTCAACGCATCTGATGGTGTCTGAAGTGTCTATGGAAGATGGAGATGCTGTATGGAGCCACTGGCAGGTCTCTGAAGGTGAATCACGGAGCAAATCTTTAAGATTTCAGAGCAAAGCCACCATTCTCTGCATATAACTATTCTGCTTTCAAGAAACAATTGTGGCTTGACTCAGAGCCCTCAAGGAAACAAAACACTTCCATCTTGGCCACCAAATTACCATACAACCTGAGCTGCCCATCATGAACTGGATCTGACTCACCATAAAGAAATAAAATGAAATTAATATTTATTGAGTACCTACTATGTGGTGATCATCAAGCTAAATATTTTCATTTACATTTTATCTGTACAATATTCTCATGAGCTTGATCAAGTTCAAGAGCCAGATAGTACAAGCAGATGGATTCTCATTTATTAATCTGAATATTAGTGGTACTTTTTCTACTGTGTGGGTTTGCTTCACATCAGTTTTCTAATTTTCATTGATTCAACAAATATATATTGAGAATCTAATAAGTGCCACATACTCTATCAAGCATTGTGTGTACATTGGTGAAATGGACAGTCAAACACAGTGCTTGTTATCAGGGAGGTTACCAGGTATGTGTGTAAAGTGAAGATAATATTTAGCTCACTAGATTGTCAAGTAGTCATATGAAATAATGTTTGAAAATGCCTTATTGACTTGAAAGAATTATGCTGGTTCATTCTCAGACTTCTAATTACAAAACAATTATGTTCTGATTCCTGACGCAGAAATGCAGAGAAAAGTAGGCAGGTAGAATTCTCAAACATGCCTTCACTTCTGTGTGAGCATTAGAACGTTCCTTAAAGCATTACATTATGTTTGTCTTGGCATGGGGGTTGTGAAAATGCTAGAGGACAAAGAGTTTTGCTGAGACTGGCAGTGAGAATCTAGATAAGGAATAGATTTCCAGATTGCTGGGAACTGATAAAGGAGAAGCAAAAAAAAGACGGAAAAGATTTTGAGTACTGGAACACCCAAAAGCAGGAGGAAACTCTAAAAAGCGTGATTAGTCCTTGCACCTTTCTAGACCAAGAATCTAGCCTGTAAATGGTGAAGGGACAAGTGGAGAAAAGACATAGTATGTCCATAAATGGGACTCTCTGAGGCACCTATGAATGCAGAGGGGACACGTTGATATTTGTCGGTCCATATACACTCTGATTGACCAGTTACTGTCATTAGAGCATCTCTAAGAGTGAGAGAGAGGGGACACCATTCTTCTCTAATTTCCCTAACATCTACATACATTCCTGAAAAAGAAAATAATACATTTCACTTTAAAAAAATTTTAAAGTGTTGTTGATGATGATATTTTGAAAATATTACATGCTTATTGTTCAGAAGAATTTTTTCCGTAGCTTCTTGACATGGGAGACCCCAGTGGCTTGCTCAAATAAAAGATGCAAATTGAATTGCTTTGCATTACGAAAGCAGAAGCTATTTGGTATTTGAAGAGGAAAAGTCTGGAGGGAGAGTAGAATCAGAGAGACTTGACTCTGTCAAGGGAAAGAGAAAGAAATTTCCTATTGCAATGTGGTCCAGGAAGATGGGAGAACATAAAATGTCAAGGATTTTTTGTGTGGAATCCTCTGTGCTGTACAATGTGACTTCTCACAAATTTGCAGCAAAGACTTCAGTGCCAGCTGTGTTTGGGTTTGTTGCAGAAACAAGTGAAGGTACAGAGTTCTGCTTTCTGGTTACCAGTTGCTAGTCAAAACAGATCCCCTACATGCAGGTATAGAAGTTAGGAAGACCCTGGCTGATGGTGGATTATCTGTGTCTATACCCATCTTAGTTATACTTTAACCCTGGCAAGCAGACAATTAGACTGTTTTTCAGAATCATTACAAAACAATTAATTTCTTCTTGCATTAGTGCAATGCTTGCTCATAAATCAGAATATTCAAAACTTCCAGCATATGTATAGTTGCTATTAGTAATTGCTTTTACAAATGTCAAAATTTTGCAATCTTTCTTGGTGGAAAAAATGCCAGACTTCAGAGAAGAAAGGAGAAAGGAATGATCAACTATGGGAATGTTAATGATCAGAAAGCTAGAGGAGAAAATGAAAAAAAAGATTCAGAAAACCTTAGAGGAATGAATTGGACCATTTTCTGGTTGAATCTTGGACAAGAAAGAGGAGGGTGGGCAGAAAGCTGGGAACAGAGTTCACACAATGAGGAGTCAGATAGGAATGGAGAATAAAGAGTGAATGGTGTTTTTTCTAGTCTTTAAAGAAAGGTGTGGGTATGGAAGGGCCTACAGTGAATCCAAATTGCAACTAGCCTGATAAGAGGAGTGGGAGTCTGTGAAGGAAGGGGCACCGTGATAGACTGAGTAAATAAAATGTAACTTGTTAGTGTAAAAGAAAAATTGTCCCAAATCTTGTCTGCAGCAGAAACTTTTTGCCTAATGAAAGGGAAGAGCTTAGCATTCCCGAAAAATGCTCTAGTGATTTTCTGATAAAATTTCCTGAGATTTAGACTCATTTAGGGAAACTCATCTTCATTGACTGTCACCTATCAGCCAAGAGTTGAATGATTTTAAGCCACTCTTTTCCTTTTGTAGCCAATCTAACAATGGTTAACTCACGTTCTCTTTCTATAATGTTCCTAATCAGAAAACTGTCTGAATTGACCTAGAGACTTTCCTTGTTGCAATATTCTAATAAAGCTTTGACTCATAAATAGTCTAAAGTTTTTTTCTTTAACATTAGAATCGTTTGATAAACATGATTACTGTATCATCTCAGAAGCTGAAAGGCTAGTGTTACTATAACTGTGCTAGTGAGAGAAGAACTCCAGAACAAATGGAAGCAAGGATCACCACCATCTATGTGCCCTCTGCCTCTCATATAGTTCTGTGGCACTGTAGTGGACACGGCCTATTTAGTAAACACTGGGTTGTATCACCCAGGTTCTCTGTCAGGATGGGAGGACCTATGCTCCCAGCTTCTGGGAGTGTCACCAGCTGCCTCAGGAATTGCCATCAGATAAAGAGAACTCCCTTACCCAAGGTCACCCTCCCTCCCTTTCCTGAGCGCAGTCCACAACCAATGACAGGTCAATATTGGGCTCTAAAGGCCTGAACCTTCCCCCAATCTTGGGACAGTTCTGAAGAGCCATCTGAGTTCTAGATACCCTCATGGGCTGAGTCTTTTGTTGAGACTGCATCTCTGCCCAACTTCTTCCTCTGTCTGTTTCCTTCACTTTCCCACTCCTGGTGCTGGCCCCAAGAGCCTATCTTAATAAACCCCTGCACTGATCTCTCTCTCTGAGTCTGTTTCCCAGGACTTCTCCCATAATTGGCAGAAAAAGCAGAGGTGAGAGAGGTGGTGTGGGTAGATTTTATTTATGACCAGGCTCTTTGTTGCTTCTCCGAGAACCAGCCTGGCCCAATCCAAAAAAGATGTTTTTGAGTCTATAAAACTTTCCCTTAGTGAATAGGGGTAATTGCGGGGGTGAGGGTGGAGGGAATGGTTCTTATGTAAAGGAACGCTCTGAGAGATCCTTGTGCTTTCTGTCCTCAGAAATCTGCATTCAAAGGCTAATCAAGAAATGAAATGTTGGAAAAGCCAGTGAGTCAGAGACAGAGAGAAAGAGAGTCTTGAATCTTGGCATTGTTAAGTAGGGTCAGATCGTGAGAATGAACTAAGGTTTAGCATGGGATTGTGAATTTATAAGCCGGAGACTTCAAAACTCAAGTGTATATAAGTAATGCCAAGACCATTAAACAAGAAATGACAAAACTCTTGAATCTTTTCCTCCCTCTTGGAGATAATCAGAGCCATCTGTTCTACCATTTTTATAGCTGCTTCAAAATAATTATATTCAGGTCTTACCTAAAATTGTACTTTATGGGAAAAAAAAGATTTAAATGTAACAACTCTCTCTATTGTTGGGTCACTCTGTTCATTCAACAGCACTTTTTTTAATAAGCATTTTTGCCTGCCTTGTCTATATGTGTAAGCTGAGTGTTAGGTCGACACTATAAACTGGCTTTTTAGGAGAAAGGAAAACTAAGAGAAAATAAGTGCAATTGTTTAAATTGTAAAGAAAGACAGAATAAAAGGAAGCATTTGTGACTGAAGATATTTTTAGTTGGGTCCAGGGCCAGCATCTAAGGTGCCTCACTATTTACTATGTGTCAATTAAACAATAACTTTCAGGCTCACAGCAGTCTTGGGTCTCAGAATATACTATTATCACTATCTCAGCTACAATCAGAACAGCCGCCTTAAGAAAACAACAAAGTGGCACATTGTACATTTTAATCGGGCAGAAGCAATATATCAACAAGCTAAGACCTCAGCTGGGCTGAGTTTGTCTGATAAACTTACTTCTCCTTATACCCTATGCCAGTGGAGCAGAAGGTGTTCAAAAGTGAAAAAAGGGAGAAGCTCCAGATATGCTGATTGTTGTATATTTGCTCCTCACAATTTCATCCTCATAAACCTAAAGGCAAGGTAGTCCTCTACCATTTTTCAGATGGAAAACCTGAGATTAGCCTCAGAGCTAGACAAGGGCTGAGGTCGGCCAAGGTACAAAGCAGAGCCCCAACTGTGTTCATGGGCTACCTTGGTGATGGGCAGCCCATGGTAAAAACAGGATCCATAAAAATGGAGGCAAGAATGATTGAACAGATATAGTAAAGGGCTGGTGAAAGAAATCTCTAAGGCAGGCAAGATGGCAGAGTGAAAGAAGGGGTGACTTCACAGTGGAAGGTAGGAGTTGAATAATCATGGGGACCCTGAAACTCTTTGAGTCTTGGTTTTCTTTCGTATAAAAGGGAACAATAATACTTACATCAGAGATGGGTTTTGAAGATTAGATGAAACAATGTATGTAAAACATGAAGCAGTACCTGGTGCATAGCAGATCCTTTCCGTCCATGTTCCTTTCTTCTCCCATTTTCTTCTCCTCCTCTGCGTCACAGTTTTGCCCAGGGGTGGTCTTAATTCTAACAGAAAAGGATAGGAAATCAAAGTTAGTTGAGACAAAGCTCATGAGGAAGGGGGGAGAGAGAGCTGCAGTCTTTCTTTTTAGTTACAGATATGACTCAAAACGTAATCTATATTTTACGTCAAAAGTTGGTAGAACCTTTCAGGCTTGAGTACTCCAATCTGATTTTAAGAAATTCCCGATACTGGAAATAAGGATGTGTGGAATTCCACTTTGATGTGTTCCACAGTGGTACTTTCAAATGTTTCCCAACAACTGAACCCTACAATTGACCTTTTCCCCAGCACATTATTTGCCTCCCAGGAGCTCACAAGATTGAAGCCATATGGATGCACGTCCTTAAGTCCCCCCATCATTACTCCACAATCTCATGTTGACTAGCCTCTTTTCTTTCTCCTTTCAAAAGTCAATTCTTTTTAAAGTCTTCTTAGTCCCAGCTCTTTGAAGGAAGGGCCATCTCATTCATTTTTATAGCTCCAGCAGGTCAGGTCTAGTGCCATGGATGTAATATGCCCTTAGCAAAAGTTGTTGACCAAGTAGGTGGTCTTGGAGGTCTCAATCCACTGTGTTAGTTTTTTCAAAGTCGGGGCAGGAGAATTTGGACATAGATGTAAAAATGCAGGGGAAATAGTCATTATCAAAGTTTTGGTAACTTCCAAATAGGCTGTTTAGAATAAAAAGAGAAGCCCTCGAGGGAAGCAGGGCCAGAATTCAAGCCCTAGTCATAGATTAGAAAGAGGCTGACAGCTCCAACAACCTCGTGGATGAAGGTCACCTAGGCTGATAGGGGAGACTGGATTTTCATGGCTCTTACTTAGAGACTCCAACGTATTACCCTCTCCCTTTACTGCCTCTGCTTTCACTTCTGTTTTTGCTTGTATTTCTCTCTGTCCATTTGTCGCACAATCAATATTTTCTGAAGAAAAATGATTAGGGCAGTTGCTACCTATGCTGAACATACTTCCCCATCTGGATACTTCAAAGTCTAAGGGCCACCCATAACTCTTTTGGATATGACTGTTGACCCCGGTTTAATTAGTGTGGCCAAGGTACTCAACACACTAACAGTGGTAACCGATGTTGAAGGAACAATTTGTGGCTTGTTTCTAAAGGGGACTGTTGGGCAGCTAAAATTTTACAGTTGCCTTACCTGTATGTCTTATGAACTCTTGTATTGGAATTAAGCTAGAGTTGCCAGATTCAGCAAATAAAAATATAGAATCCTCAGTTAAATTAGAATGTCATATAAACAGCAAATAATATTGAATGCAATATTTGAGACATACTTATATGTGCTAAGATGGCTGCTTAAGTTCCAAGCATGGTATCCACATTCTAACCAGCAGAAAAGGGGAAAGAGGCAAAGGGCCTGTCCATTCCTGTTAAGGGCACTTTCCTGAAGCAGTACCTTATACTCAGCCTACTGGTGAGAATTTAGTCATATGGTCACGTCTAACTACAAGGAAGGCTGGAAAAGCAGTCTTTATAATGGACAGCCACATGCTCTGTTAAAAATTGAGGACTGTTTACAGAGGAGGAAGCAGGAAGTAGATATGGACAGTCAACTAGTCATCTCTGTCAGAGAAGTGATAGGGATAAAGGCATGTTTTGGAGGTAAAATAAACTGAACTGGATTGAATATAATAAGGCTGATATTGGGTTACAAAAGCAAAAGAGGAATAAAAGATGTCTTTAGATTTTTATTTCAACCAGGTCAGTTTACAGAATGGAGGTCCCTTTTAACAGAAATGGAAAACACAAGAGAAACATAAGTTCAAAACTTATTAAGTGTATACCATAAAGTGTTCTATGTAAGGTACCACACAGACAGCATTAGAATATGACACAGCTGCCAACCAAATCTAGTAGGTAATAGCAGTCTTCCTCCTTCCACTTTCTTAAGTGTGATTAACTGCAGATGTTTGCCGTTATTCACATCATGAAGTAAACTGTTTAGCATGGTGCCAGGTACATAGGAAATGTTCAATAAATTGATTAATGTTTAATATTTTTACCTATATTTTCAAACAGAAGAGTCATCCAGGAGATCAAATAGAAAATAAAAGTATAAAAGTTGAGGCTTCTTGTGAAAATTAGTGAGAGGGACTTTCTGCAGTGATTACAGAAATGCAGGCCACGGAAACCATCCTGTAAACTGGCTCTGCTGGCCAGGCAGTGATGGAAACCAATTTGCTTTCCCTTGAAGGAGACAGAGGAGCTGTGGGCTCAGCGTACCCTTTTGGATCTTCTGGAAAATTGAATCTACAACGGGAGGAAGGAGAGGCAGTAGAAAGATCCTAGAATAAAAGTCAAAGATGAAGATATTCATAAACATTAGGGTTCTAATGCTAGCTCAGCCATTCCCAGTTTTAAGGCCACGGACAGCAATGCAGTAGTAATTCAGTTATGGAGCACTGACTGAGCCAGGCACACGGAAAGTACTTTCAGCTATATTATCTCAACTGCAGGTTGGGGGTCAGGGGGATGAGGGGTAGAGAGTGGGCGCAGACAAGGTTGTCTAAGATATGGTTCCCGCCTTCTATAGCAGGAAAGACAGACTCAGAGAAAAATAACTCAGATACAGTGGAAAAATGTGATGGGGTGAAAAACAGAGAGAGTACTGAAAGTGTGGAGGAATGAGAGATCACAAAAAACGAGGTAGGGATAATTTCTAGAAGGAAGTAGGATTTGACCTGGGCCTTGAGAGGTAGGTAGAATTTCAGTGTTTAGAGGAGAGAGTAAAATTTTCAGGCCGAGGGAATATCATTAAACAAAGGTGTGAAAGGACTGACTGGGAGGGATGCACTGGCTCAAGCTATAGTGTATACAGAACTGTACTAGCCATGGGAGTTGTATGATGTAGACAAATTGAGGAGAGCTTCTTATGGCAGGTGGAAGATCTATAACTTTATCACAAAGGCAACCATTAAGAGCTTTGAACAGGGTAAATGCAGGATAGATTTGTGTTGGGAGGTGGCAAAGTGGAGGATGGGCTGGAAAGGTTAAGGGTCAGAGAGTTCTGAAGCTGTTGTAATAGTCCAGAGGACAGTGGAAATCAACTCTCGCATAAAGGAAAGAATACAGTGGTCTTGGAACAGCCTTGGTTAGAACGGTTATTAGTTATTTATCAACTGACAACCAGGTAAGTTACTTAACCTGAGTCTCATTATATGTTCTCTAAAATACTGCTAAAAACGATAAGTTTGATGTGGAGAGTAAATAAACGTGTGAAGTCCCTGGTGAACCGTCATTCCTCAGGAAAAGGTATTTTAAAAGTTTCTCTCTTATTCTTTCTAAGGACAACCTGTGGGACTTGTACCACTTCTAGCGTTGTTCTGCAATAGCTTGCTCCATCTGTCTTCCCTCTTCCTGGGCTGCGAGTCTCATCAGGACTTCTGAAGTGTCACGACCCTGGTCTCTGTATTCCGGGCCTCTGGGACGACCCTGTGCATACAGCAGGCTCTCAACAAAAGCGCGTGAGCAAAGTGCACGCGCAGGGTGAGAGAGGCGGGCGCGGAACAGGCTGGGGGCACTGCACTCCACAGGTAGCCGCCGCCCGCCGGCTCTCTGGGTCGTGCCTCAGGGAGCACCGGGCCAGAGCGCAGCGGGCACACCCCAACCCTGCTCAGGGGCAAGCGGGGTCCCTCCTCCCGAGGGGCGCGGGCGAAGGGATGAGGAACCCAAGCGACTCACTCCCAACTCAGAACAGAAACCCCCCTCCTGCAGGCCTCCAGAGCCTCGTTCTCGGGAAAGCCTAACCCCTTCCCCCCCTCCTCTGGCCCTTCTTCCTGCCCGGAGCAGCCAGGGCGCCGCTTTCCAGAAGCAGCCCGGCCGGAGGCGGTCGCGGCGCGGGGCGGTGCGCGGGGGTGGGGGCTGGGCCGGGGGAGGGGTGTCCAGGAACTTTGAGACTCGGCCTCCGGGGCCCGCGGTGACATTCCGGGCAGCGCCGCGGGCAGCCGGCCACTGGGGCCCTGACGGAGGGAGCGCAGCCGAGAGAAGCCGCCGAGAGAGAGACCCCGGGCTGCCCATCGCGGCCGCGCGCGAAGCGGACGGCAGAAGACGTGTCCGCGGGCATGGGCCGCTTCTCGCCGGAGCCGTGCCTGCTGCAGCTCCTCAGCCTCCCGGGCCTGGCCCTCGCCGCGGCCCTGCTGCTCCTGGTCCTGTGTCTGCGCGCCCAGCGGACCAGGTAAGCGCCCCGGCGGCCTCCCCGCGAGGCGCAGCGGCCCGGGCCACGCATGCGCCCTGGCCCCGCAGACCGCGCGCGACCCAGATGGCCGAGGGAGTCCCTCCGTAGGTTCGGGCGCATAGTCAAAACTTGCTGCGGGGCACCGGCGTCTTTTGGGATCGTGTGTAATGACAAAGGCTTCTGCCTCTTTCCCATACACACGCACACATATTCAAGCATTGGGACCGAATTTGGTTTGCTGCTCCAGAGTAGGTTGTACTAAGCCCTAGGTTTGCCTTACATATTATGCATCGCGCGTGGCTTCCAAGCAGACACATTTTGGTGCCTTGCTACAGTGCGTTGATGCTTTATGGCCTAGAATTCATAGAGCATTTTGAGAGGGGAATTTTCTTACATTTCGTTCAGTTAAAAGTGAGATTTTTCAGGAAAATGCCAATGTATAGTATGAACAATAACTCTGGGTGCCTCTCTGTGCCTCAGTTTACCTCACTGTACCTTATCTGGAAAAACAAAATAATAGTATCTCATGGGATTTTTGTGAATACTAAATAAGTTTACAGTGTGATTTATGCATTTGCTCTATTATTTTTATTAGAACAAAACAAAAAAATCAATAACAACAAAACCCAGAAGTGTGTCACTTCTTTGTCTGATTTGAACTGTGGAAGTAGAAACAGAAAAGTTCAAAATAAAAGCATTTACTTTGAAATCACTCTATTTTCCCTTTCTTGTGGGGTCATTTTTTCATATTACCAGGCTCTTCAGAGCTTTTGAAAAACAAGCAGGTAAGTTTTATTGAGTGGTAATTGCTATTCTGTGATGAGATCTCACATACACTCACATGCACACACACGTGTGTGTAAGTATATATACACACACATATATATGTTTATATATGTATAGAGGTGTTTGTGATATAGGTTATGTCTTAATAGTTTTGGGAAAATGGCACCATTGTACTGCATTCAAATACCTATAGACATTTCTAGAATGCCCGTGGATGAATATTCTAGAAGGGAGCTTTTGCTTTTTTTCCCATGTTAGTTTTCAGTGATCTTCCTGGAATGTGCCATGCCCTCTCCCAGGTTGCCTTTTCCAATGGCTATGCTCTTGCTTTAGAGCCCAAGATGAGGATTTAGGAGACCTTAACTTCAGTGTTATTTGATTCTGTGTAGGTTCCAGCTTCTTGTCTATCAGCAGTGTCAGCCAAAGCCAGTTAAGATGTTCTGCTAGGTATGCCTTTAAAGAAAGGTGGTAGATAAGAAGGTTATTTGTTCTACTCCCGTTTTACATGCAGAGCAGGAGTGAGAAAGCAAGCTGACTAAGGCATTCTGGATCATTGATGGTAAATGGGGGTGAGAATGTGGAACTTGTGGGGACAGTTGGGAAGGCAAAAGGGCAAGGTAAGCTTTCTCTTCCAGCATTCTGAGACCAGGCTTATCTTTTTCTCTGTACCACTAAAAATTTTTTGCTGAGATATCCATGTCATTAATTACCAATTCCTTCCAAACAGGAAGACTCTATTTAATGTTGCAAATCTACAGGGCATTGAATTCTAAAGAAGTTTTATTGGACTTTATTTTAGTGTATAAAAGCTTCATTTGTCCCAGTACCAAGAAGGTCGTGTTCTTTATTGTTACTATTTCTTATGTTTGGACATTTCACTCAGATGTTCTAGGAAAATGCTTTCTATGATACCACCAAGAGGGGAAACTATAGTTGAGTTCCTTATATATTTGTACAGATTTGTTTATGCTTACACTAATATGTTTGAATGTATGTTAGTAAAAATGTAGGAAAATGCATTCTGTGTTGCAAGCTTCTTTTTCCACTTTCCAATATATTTTAGACATCTTTCTATGTCATGTTATTGAAATCATTATTTGTAGTGATTGTATAGAGATATGCCACACACTCACAAATGCACACACATACATGGATGTCTTTGGGCTTTTGTGGAAATATTTATGCAGGATCGTGGAGTTGTTAAAATGTATGTATGCTCTTTACACTTGAATAGATGTTGCCAAAGTACTCTAAGTCCCAATTTATGTTGCTACTAATGATCTATGTAAGTACCAATTTCCCCACATCCTGTCAGTTCTGGTATAAATTATTTTAATTTCACCAATCTGATACGTAAAGAAAATAAAACTTCATTTTTATCTCAATTTCTGTTTATTTACTTTTGAGGGAGTTTGGGCATCTTTAAAGGAGATAATCGTCTCTTTGTTTCTGGGTCATTAATAATAAATGATGATTAACTATTTGTTTTTTGATCATTTTGTTGTTAGTGCGGTGGAGTGGATTGCGACTCCTAGCAACCCTGTGTACAACAGAGGGGAACCCTGCACCGTCTGTTTTCGCGCCATCCTCTCACCTTCCAGGCACTGTATCAGACAATGCTCTGCTGCTATTCATAGGGTTTTCATGACCAATTTTTTCAGAAGTGGGTGGCCAGGTCCTTCTTCCTAGTCTGTCTTAGTCTGAAAACTCTGCTGAAACCTGTCCACCATGGGAGACCCTGCTGGAATTTGAAATGCCGGTGGCATAGCTGTCAGCATCACAGCAACACGCAGCTGCCACAGTATGACAGTCCACAGCCGGTGGTGTGGTTCCCTGACTGGGAAATGAACCCAGGCCCTGGTGGGGAGAGTGCTGTACTTAACCGCTGGACCACCAGGGCTAATTTCTTGATCATTAATAGCTCTTATATAATAGGAATTGTCGCACTCTTTCGTACCTGCTGCAATTATTTTACTATTCTTAGTATTTAAGAGTTTCCGTATATACATCTTCCTTAGAAAACCCTTCTACTCTCCAATGTGATAAAAAATATTCACCACTGTTTTCCATCATCACTAATTTATTTTAAAAGGATTTTACACATACATATATTACATTTTAATTCTCATTGCATTTCTATCCTTTGAAAAATTATGTCTGAAAAGTTTGTAATATAGCACATTATAGGAATGCTGGATGTTCCAAGGTAAACATTTAAATTTTACCTACAAAATTGGTAAAATTAAAAAAAAAAAATAGGTAAAAGCCAGCTCAGAGGTCACCTGTTGCCTTTGGGCAGCTGTCATCCCATTCCACGTCTTTTGACTACAGCACTTTGATTTCCTTTTGTGAAATTGTGTTTTTCGTTATTGGATATGATCTGGTGAGACTGTCAACCACAGAAGCCAGTGCAGTACTCCTCAGGAGAGATTACAGTGGCTTGGCCTAGGGTTGTCACTGCAAGGTTGATGGGAAATGGTTAGAATCGGGATATATTCTTGGTGGTAGAGTCAACAGGACTCACTAACAGATTGAACGTGGTGCTCAGGGGAGAAGTTCAGGCAAGATATGTAATTGTGAAAGTCATAAATATGGAAAAGGCATGTAAAGTCACCTGTGTAGATTAGATCACCTGGTGAGAGAGTTTGATGGAGAAGCGGAAGGACTGGGCCACTTTCCTTACTGAAGAGTCTGGCAGAGGAAGAGGAACCAACAAAGGAGACTGAGAAGGAGAAGCCAATGACGGGGGAAGAAAACCAAGTGAATATAGTGTCCTGGAATCTAGATAGGGACATATTTCAACAAGTAGAGGGCGTTATCTGTGTCAAATGCTTCTGAGAAGTCTAGTTTGTTGAAGACAAAGGAAGGACCCCATTAGAGTTGACATGATGCAGAGTCGGTAAGATCTATACAGAGAGTTGTTGGGAGTGAAAGCCTGTTTGAAGCAGGTTGAAATGCTGTCTTACAATATATTCTAAGATTTTATATTCAGACAGGAGTGTAATTTAGTATTATGTTTCATATCCCTTAAGCCAATAATTCCAGTAATTTTATTTAAAAGAATTTCTCCTGGTGAAGTAATCACGGAGGCCCTTAAAGATTTAACCACAGCAGTGCTCATTAGGGCTGCTTAAAATAGTGAAACATTAGGAAAAAACTAGATTTCCAAAAAATATTGGTTTAGTTAAAGAAATTCTAGCATATTCCAATAATAGAAAATTATACACCCATAAAAATATAATGTAGAATGTATGAAGACATGGAAAGCCATATTCAAGATATATTAAATGAAAAGAATTATAAAACAGAATATGTTCATGTACAGGGTGTCAATGGCCTTCAGCCAAAGGCCACTAAGAACACGCCTATAGTTGAACAAGTTGAGTTAGTGCTGATTGTTATGAGAAAGAACACACACCATTACTTCTCAGTAAAAAGGACCTATTCATAGGATTTGGGCTTATGTTATATGATTTTGGGGAAAGTTCAAGGAAGGAAGCTTTTGCCCTGTTGGTAAGATACTGTGAGAAAGCAGGGGCTCTTCTATGATTGGACATCTTAATAAATCTCATCTATAAGGCAGGAGGAATGGATGAAGGCTAAATCTGTAATTGGTAAATAAGCAACAGGCACATTAGTCTTAATTAATTAATATTAATTAGCAAGGTTTGGGGATGTTTGGCCATTTTATTGATTTGGACAGTGTTCATGATTTTGAATGGATGTTTAGATATCATTATGGATTGATCTTGTTTTTGTCTTTACCCATGATGGTCACAGAGTGACTTTGTTTGATGTCAATGTTTGTGCAATTATTGTGTTCAACAGAAGAGCACAGTGTCCTGGCTTTGACTGTCAAACAAGGTCCTTGATGTCAGGGGCTGCTTTTATCTTTCTTAAAAGTATAAAAGGCTATAAGGATATACCTCATATATTTTGAGGGTAAAATTTATATGCAATGAAATATACAGATTTTAAGTGTACAATTTGATTAGTTTTCATAAATGTATATACTCGTGTAGCTGTCACCCCAGTGAAGATATGGAGTATTTTCATTTCCCTAAAAAGTTTTTTCACACCTCTTTCTAGTCAGTCCCCACCCCTGATCTGACTTAGTTTTCCTTGTTCTTGAACTTTGTATAAATGGGATTATAGAGTTTTTACTTTTGTGTATGGCTTCTTTCTTTCAACATAAAGCTTTTGAGATTCTGCCATGTTGTTGCATGTATCAATAATTCATTCATTCAGTTTCATTGCAGAGTAGTTTATATTTTATATGTATAAATTGTGGTATATATGTATTTATGTACATAATGTAGAATATATACTACATTTATTTTGTGTGTGTTTGTGTATACCACAATTTGGTTATCTGTTGTTTGTTAATGGAAATTTAGTTGTTTCCAGTTTGGAACTATTATGAATAAAGCTGATGTAACATTCTTTTATAAGACTTTTTGTGAACATGTATTTAGCTTTTTCTTGGATTAAAACCTTAAAACCTAGGAAAAAGGTTGGTGGGTCCTATGGTAAAGACTTTTATACTCACAACCACTTAGGAAAATTGCCACTTTTCCAAAGTAATTGTACCATTTTTTACACTTCACCAGTACTGTATGAGAGTTCCATTTGCTCCCCATCCTCACCCACATTCGATGTGGCCGGTCTATTGGTTATAAGCACTGTCTTTCTAGATTCTGTATCTTGTTGTCTTCCCCTGAAGAGTGTTGAGTTTTGTTTTAGTATGCAGATACATTTCTGGCTGATTATCTTGAATTTGTGGAAGCTTAATTTCATCCTTAATAATTTGAGTCTAGAGAAAGCTCAAGATATTTACCAAGCTTCTCTTCTTTGATAGGATTATTCAAACTCTCAACTCTTGCCTCCTCAAAGGTAAGCAGCAGCTGAAATCTCTGCTCTGTTCTTTAATCTTCCAGCTGATTCCTTCCACAGGGCTTGTTGAAATCTCCCCTGCAGACGCGCTCTTCCAGGGTTGGCCAAGAATTTGAGGGGTGTTTATGTGCATATTTTTTTTTAGATTTCTTTCCTTGATCTCCAGCCACTTCAGTAGCCCCCAACTCTGACCCTCAATCAGTAATATTGTAGCTTTTTGCTTGAGTTCCAGCTGTCTCCACCATGCTGACAGGGAGGGCCCTCATGCTGTCTACCATGGACTTAATTCATCATGGGTCTCTTCTTTAAGGGGTGCCTCTCCTCCAGTATCTGCCTTCTTTTTCTTGTTCTTCAGTGCCTTTAAATCGTTTTTTGTTTGTTTCTTTTATATTTTGTTACCTGTGCAAATGTTAGGTTAATTCAAGCTACTTCACCATTTCTGGAACTCAAACCCAGACTTCTGACAGTGCTTATATCTGGGTAATGTATTTTTGTGGCATGATTTTTATTTTCTTTTTTATGCTTTTGTGTATTTTTAGATTGTCATTAAGAAATGTGTTTTTCTTTTATAATGAAAAATAAATACAAAAAATACAAAAAGAATGATACATTTAAAATGAAACTTGGGGAAATTCTTTTTAAATGTTTTTAATCTTTGTTTCCTTTGGAAGAACCAGCATTTTGGGTCAGTGATAGTAGTGAGATTCTAACTTAGAAGATAGGATTTGGGTGGTGCTAGGAAACCCAGTTCATTTCCAGGAAGTCATTAATAATATGAGACGTGTTTTTTGTCCAATAATTAGATACATATGTTTTTTAAATTCATTGTTTGCTTATAACAGAATTAATATAGATACTTTCCAAATTATTGTAGAAGACAACATATAAAGGCAGAGTCTGTGTGTAGCAAGGCAGACTTGAAAGCAAACATGTCTCTATTCTTTTTTTTTTTTAATTGTGGTAACATTGGTTTGTAACATTGTATAAATTTCAGGTGTACATCATTATACTTCTATTTCTGCATAGATTACATCATGTTCACCACCCAAATACTAATTACAATCCATCACCACACACGTGCCTAATCACATTATTCTTTCCCTATCTTCCCATCCCCTGTAAAAAGGACAAAAATTAGTCCTACCATAGCAATTTAAAATAATATAAAATGGTTAAATTCTTCTAAATAAATGAAGTAAGAAGTGACACTAAATAATATATTTCTAAGAGGGAACACTTAAAACAGAATTAAAAGTTTTGTAATGAAGAGGGGAAAGTGTTTACAGAAATTATGAGGAGGAGGGGACAATAATACAGATTTTTTAATCTTACAGTTCTGGACATCAGAAGTCTGGAATGGACTTTACTGGCCTCAATCAAGGTCTTGGCAGGGCTGCCTTCCTTTTGGTGGATCTAGGAGGAATCCATTTCCTTGCCACTTCTAGCTTCTAGATGCCACCAGAATTCAAAACTCTTTTTCATACTCTGACACTCCTGCCTCTTTCTTACAAGGACCCTGTGATTATATTGAACCCACTGAGATAACTGAGAATAATCTTCCCATCTCAAGGTACTTAATTTAGTCACATCTGCAAAGTCCCTTTTGCTATATAAGGTAATATATTCACAGGTTTTGGGGATTAAGACATGGACATTTTGGGGGGATGTTATTCTTCCATACTCCTTCTGACCTCTAAAGATTTATGTCCATTTTACATCCAAAATATATTCACCCTATCCCAACATCTACAAAAGTCTCAACCCATTACAGCATCAACTCAGAGTCTAAAATCTTATCTAAAACTTGTCAGCTCAAAAGCCCCATCTCATCATGTGGGAATCTGGGTATGATCTGTTCTGGGACAAAAATTCCCAAGATCCTTGTGGGTCTCCTACGTGTGTCCCAGAGATTCACTCTATCTGACAGGAGGCTCCTCCACAGATATTTCTTGGATAGTCCTATTTATATTCCTGGCTTCTTTTGAGATGGCTCAGGTGAAACATGAGTTACATGCCTAATATTTTCAATGACTACCTAGTACTCTGTATATATGAATGAGTGTGGATGACTGAATACTCCAGCCTTTTGATTCTTCCTAGGCACTAGCAAAAACTGTTCAGCTACATCCTTGGCTTTCTCTCCAGAACACTCTTTTCTGACGGTGAATCTTCTAGTTTTAGTGTCTTTTGCAGTGGGAATGGGCTGAGAATTTCCTAAATCGTCAGTTCCTGATTTCTTTATGCTTCATAGTTCTTGCTTCCTCTGTATCTTTCACATTTTACTATAAGCAGCAAGAAAAATCTTGGCTGCTCCTTCAACACTGTGCTTAGAAATCTCCTCAGCTAAATATCCAAGTTTATTGTTTACAAACTTTGCTTTCCACATAACTGCAGGACACAATGCAGCTAAGCTTTCTGCAACTATATGGCAAGTATCCCTTTTCTCCATTTTCCAATAACATGTCCCTCATTTCGTCTGAGCCCTCACCAGCAGTGCCTTTGATGTTAATATTTCTACTTACAGTCTATGATGATGTAAGTATTCTTTACGATGATATATATGTTCTTTACCATACTTCTCATCTCCTTTGGAGTCCTCACTCGGGGAGTTAACATCCATATTTCTACTCACCATCTGTTCAAGGCAATCTAGAGTTTTTCTATCATCCTCCTCAAAATTCTCTACCCATTGCCAAATTCCAAAGTCACTTCGCATTTTTAGGTGCTTTACAGCAACATGCCACTTCCAGGTACCAAAATCTGTATTACTTTCCTATTGCTGCTGTGATAAGTTACCACAAATTTAGTGGCATAAAACAACACAGACTTATCCTCTTATGGTTCTGGAGGTCAGAGTCTTACTGGGCTAGTATCAGGGTACCAGGAGGGCTGAGACCCTTTTGGAAGCTCTAGTGGAGAACACTAGATTCTGAGAACACAACTGAACTTGCACTGGATGAAAAAAATCTTCAACTAGAAAAAGACTTCAAAGATTGAGCCCCGAAGAGGACGCCTCACCAAGTGACATTTTCTGTACTATCTCAGAGAGAATCCCCTTCTTCAGTAGGGGATTCAAAGGGTCCACAAACTCTGTGTCACTGACCAGTCTGACTAACCCATCTGAGTCATCTTCCTTAACTAGAAAATGGAAATCACAGCTACCACACAAGGTAGATGTGAGAAGCAGAGCGCATGAGAAATGTGAACACATTTTGTACAGCGAGTAGTCACTTAGAAGACAGCTGGCTTGCACCATTAGGTTTCCTTGGTACTTCTCAGAGACCCTTTTCTCCTAATTGCTGTTGAGGGTGGGGAGGGTAAGTGGCCTGGGTTTCTTCTCTCTCTTATCCGTCTCCTCCAACACACATATCCCCACACCCCAAAATGCTGTAATTGGTGGAAAATAAGATTTAAATGCTAAGATAAATTTTAGTCAAAGTAAAAATTGGATAAATTTTTTCAGTTGTAAGATATCAAGGTTATGTAGATAATGAGTTGTTTTGAAATGTTGATTGGTTGACGTGATCACTGTATCACATAAGTCAATTGTTTCCTCTTTCTAATTGCTTAATTACTCCCAAACAAGAGCCCTGGTGCTCTAGATCCCTCACATTGTTACCACTACCTAGCGAATGAGAAGAACTAGGTTGCCATCATTAGTGGATGTTTTTACTTGTTTCTTCCTCTTTTCTCGTAACAAAATATAGGAAAAGGATGTGAGCAGCTGTAAGCAGAGTCATTTTGTGCTCTAGGGTATGCTGAATTTAACAGGTGGATTTTTGTGTTATATAGAAGGTGATAGGGAGATTTCCAGACACATTTGTGGCTCTTGATTAAAGGTCTAATGGGTTACTGTGTGGTACTACACTTCCCTCATTAAGCTGCAGAGTTTGGATTGGTCTTGTTACCATTGGAACAGATTTCAGGCTTGCTTCACTGTTTTATTTTGTTAATTTATGACAAAAAAGTCCTGAAGAGAGAGAATATTCCTGTTGTGTAATTAGAGGAACATATAAGCTCTGAAAAACAAACACTTGGCTGTTTGTTTTGTGTGTCATTCAAAGTGGTCATTTAACGGGTCATGGGGAGTTCAGAACTGCTAATAGGGTCCACATTGAGGATTGCTCAATGCCGTAATCACGTTCTGCTGGTAAATCCTGGGTATCTCTTTAAATATATCATCTGTTTGCAGAAGAGAAATCAATTCAGAGTTTATGCTGGATCAGCATAAATCTCTTACCTCTATTGGAATAAAATCTTGGAGCACTGATCTTAGTAATGTGGGACCATTTATGTATGTAAAGTCACCCATGGCTCAGTGTTTCCCAACAATGGGACCTTCTTGTAGAAGGCAGTATAGTGGAAGGCGAAGAGCATGGCTACGGAGCCAGATGGACCTGGATCCAAAATCCAGCTCCACTTCACTTGGAAGGTAAAGGAAGATGGAAATGAACAATCCTGAGGCCCTGCTTTATACCAGGTTCTGTGCTTAGATGTTTTGCATGTATTATCTCATTTAATCTTCACTGCGGTTCATGAGATAAGTGTTATTAAGCTATTTTTCAGAAGAAGAGACTAACACAATCTAATTTGCCTAAGGCTGCAGAGCTACTCAGGAGCAGAACTGGGTTTTTGATTCCAGGTCCATTATAGCCATGGTAGGCAGAATAAAGCCCCTCACCCCCAAAGTTGTTCACACCTTAATCCCACAACCCGTGAATATGTTAGGTTACTTGGCAGAGGGGGATTCAGATTGCAGATGGAATGAAGGTTGCTAATCAGCTAACCTTAAAATCGGGGATTATCCTCAACTATTCGGGTGGGCCCAATATAATCACAAATTAAAACTGGAAGAGGGAGGCAGGAGAGGAGGTTGACCGACTACTGCTGGCTTTGGAGATGAATAAAGGAATCCAAAACTAAAGAACATGGGGAGCATATCAAAACTGGAATGACAAGGAAATAGATACCCCTCTAGAGCCCCCAGAAAGGAACCTAGTTCTGCTAACACCTTCATTTTAGCCCAGGGAGACCCATTTTGGACTTCTGGCCTATAGAACCATAAAATAATAAATTTGTATTGTTTAAGCCACAAATTTGGGGTAATTTGTTACAGTGGCCATAGAAAATTAACAAAATAGCCATGTCCCCCGTGCTCTTTGCATCAAACTATACTGCCTCTTACAAGAAGGTTCAGATTGGGAAAGTCTGGGACTTGGATGACTTTGCTAGTTGCCCATGAGGAGCAGGATAGAAAGTAAACATTTCTAAATACTCAGTGCCTTCATCACTGTGCTAATACATAATAATTTGAGAATTTTTGGTCCCAAACTTCACAGATTATCATGGGCTATTCAACAATGTCTCCCTTCCTTACCCATCAATTCACAAGTAAGTTTTGAATGTTTGTTATGTATCTCGTAACTCCATGAATCTTTAAAATCTTTTTGAAAATAAGACATAGGCTGTAGGCATTGAGACCCAGATATGATTTGGTCAGAAGACTTCTTGTTTCCCAGACTTAGTGCTATCTCCCCATTGCTGCTTACAGCCTGGAGGAGAAAGCTGAGGGTGACTCTGAGGGTTTGAAGGGATCTAGGGGAACCGGACACTGTACTTCACTGATTTCCCAAAAATAGTAGAGCAGAGAGAGCTGTCAGCTACAGAGGAAGGATTAACAGCTTCTTGTAGAGAGTGTTTTTGTACTTTACCCAAAGTAAAATCCCATTGAAACTACTTCAGGTTACTGTTCTGTGAAAGGCAAAGGACAAAATTATAGAAAGCTACTGTTCTGAATAAGAGAAGGTGACATCTGTTAGATAATGCATTTTTATAGCTGAAGTGCTTGTTTTTATGGCTTTGGCATTTTTTTTTCCAACACAGAAGTATTTGGGAGGGGATCATTTTTTGTCTATAGGAAAGTAGAAAGGATTAATTAAGTCTATAGTTGCTTAATACAAAAATTAATAGAAATTTTAATGAAAGTGCAACCATAATAGGATTTAAATCTATTGTCATTTCTCCTCATAATTTGATCCTAAATAGTTGATAATAATGAAGAAGAAACTTTGGAAGATTTGCTTTAGTTTAAGCACCCAGCACAGTGTCTGGCAATGCATAAGATCTGTGAATATTTTTTATAAGAATGAAGGATAAATGAGTGAATCAACAGTTTGGTATAGTAATTGTTATCAATTTCCAACATGAATATTTTAGAGTTACAGATATTGATATCAAAATATACAAATTGCATACAAAAATGATAAATCAAATGTCATACATATCAAGTTTTCTGCTGCTTTAATTAAAAAGTGAAGATTTCATAAGCAAGTGCTTTCCTATCATGAATATTTATAAATGGAGAACATATTGGTGCAATGATTATTCTTTAGTGTAAACGTAACTGAAAACATAGCAATTGGAGTGCAGTCAATTTCTAAAATTCCTGCTTCTGAGAATTCAGAGTTTAAAAATATGTATTGTTAACTTTCAGGTCTAGCTACTGGACAGGGTGCTTTGTTTAACAGATCGGAGCTCCCTTGTGAAAGAGCTCATCCTGGTTTTGGTTCATCACGTAGAATCGTACACATTCTGGTCCTTAGTACACTTAAAACGAATAAAAGTAGGATGATTATGCATAAATATTAGATCAGGTTTTCTGTTTGAAAATCCAAATTGCCCTTGTGAAAGCGTTGCTTTGTATAAGCTGTGCCTTAGAACTATGAACACGCAGACCATTTTATCCCAGGAAGACAAGTGGCTTGGTGTTCAGTCATGTCCAGTGAGGATTTAGTGCGTGACACTGTATTTTGGTGGTGCTGTCCTTCTGAGGCAGGATGTGAAGGGATTAACATCTTTGGAGGATGGAATAGCTAAACCTAAAGTTGAGCTATTCCAATATTGTTGACTATTCTATCTATTTTTGTGTATTGAGTATATAGTACTATAGAATTGTTTTGGACTTGTTATGATAATGACAGCCAACACTTCTGAGCACTTCCTATGTTCTACTAGACAGAGAGGCAAGTCCTTTATATTCTTTATTATATTGAATCCTCCCTCACAATAACTTTCCTCATTTTATTTAGGTAAAAAGTAAGTCTTATTTAAATAACAGTCTCAAAGTCATATAACCAGAATATAGTGCAGTTAGAGTTCCAATCCACAGTGTCTGACTTCAAGTCCAACCATTTAACATGGTTTTTTCTTTTTTCCTTACTCTTTTAAAATTTTCTTGAAATAATGTTCTGACATATGCACTTAACCCTTTACTAAAAATGAAAGTATTAATATCTAATACAACTTTTAAGCATTTCTATTAGGAATTTAACTGATATGAATATATACATTTGGATTTTAAAAGAAGACTATGTTAAGTCTAAAAAAAGCAGGCAATAATAGTTTGCTATCTGCCTCTGACACTAGATTGTATAAAAGTCACATTTGATGGACAATGTGAGAAAATACCTCTTTTTCCTTATCTAATTTACTGGCTTTTGCACTCACTCACTTAATGGTTCAGCAGAGGATTTGGGGTTCATTGTGTGCCCAGACTGCCCTTTGTTCAGATAAAGTAGAGAACAGGGTAGATGATGCAGGATCCTGCTTCTTATTCACCCCCCACCGGCCTTCTTTTGACGTACATGAAGCTGTGCATATTTAATGTAGACAACTTGATGAGCTGGAGATAAGTATACATCTGTGAAGCCATCACCACAGTCTATGCCATGACCATATTCATCACCTGCAAAAGTTTCCTCCCACACTTTTTATTTATGATGATGATGAGAATGCTTAACACAATATCTACCCTCTTGGCAAATTTTTAAGTATGCAATAAAGTATTGTTAACTGTAGGCACTATGCTGTTCAGTATCTCTAGGACTTACTTGTCTTGCGTAACTGAAACTTTCTACCCTTTGGCTAATACCACTCTGACCACCCCTCCCCCGCACCCCCACCAGCCACGCAGCTCCTGTTAATCATCATTCTACTTCCTTATTCTATGAGTTTGACTATTTTAGATTCTTCATATAAGTGGTATGATGTATATTTGTCCTTCTGTGTCTGGCTTATTTTACTTAGCATAATGTCTTCCAGGCTCATCCATGTTTCACGGATGGTAGGATTTCCTTCTTTTTTTAAGGCTGAATAATATTTCATTGTGTGTATATACCACATTTTCTTTATCCATTTGTCCGTCGATGAACATTTAGCTTGCTTCCATGCCTTGGCTATTGTGAATAATGCTTCAGTGAACATGGAAGTGTGGGTATTTCTTTAGGATCCGGATTTCAATGTTTTTTGGATATATACCCAGAAGTGGGATTGCTGGATCATATAGTAGTTCCATTTTTAACTTTTTGAGGAACTTCCATACTGTTTTCCATAGTGGCTGCACCAATTTACATTCCCACCAGTAGTGCACAAGGGTTCCCTTTTCTCCGCATCCTCATCAACACTTACTATCTTTTGTTTTTTTGATAATAGCCATCCAAACAGGTGTGAGGTAACATTTCATTGTGGTTGTGATTTGCATTTCTCTGACGATTAGTGATGTTGAGCACCTTTTCATATACCTATTGGCCATTTGTATGATTTCTTTGGAAAATTGTTCAGTTCCTTTGCTCGTTTTTTAATTGGATTATTTGTTTTTTTGCTGTTGAGTTGTAGGAGTTCCCTATAGATTTTGGATATTAATGCTTTATCAGATATATGGCTTGCAGATATTTTCTCCCATTCCATAGGTTGCTTTTTCATCTTATTGATTATTTCCTTTTTTGTGCAGAAGCTTTTTAGTTTGGTGTAGTTTGATTAGTTTTTATTTTTGCTTTTCTTACCTGTGCTTTTGGTGTCACATCCAAGAAATCATTGTCAAGAAGCTTTTCCTCTGTGTTTTCTTATAGAGCACCCTGCCTCTTGACACAAAGAATAGTGAGCAGACTGAGAGTCACGCCTTAATCTTTCTGAAAACTTGTAAAATTTGATTCAAGACCCCTGTTTTCAAAAGGAAAACCATGTTGAAGCAACCTGGAATTAAAGGGAAAGGATATTTTCACCCTCTGGAATCAATTAAAGACAGTTTAGTGTGTTTACCATTTTAACAATCCTTCCTCAATGGATTATACAAGCTGTTGCACGTGTCATTGCTAAAGTTACTATTGCACTTAGAGAAGCAGCGTTAAATATTGTGTGAGAAAGTATTACAGACAGTTCAAATATTACTCGATGTAGCAAAGCCTAGTGGTTCCTGATATGTCTCTTGAATGCTTCTGGGTCTATAGTGAACTTTTAATCTTGTTTTGGAGTTTGAATAACCTTTTTCACATGGACAAAGAATCTCAGATTCTTTGTATGCAGAATGTGTAACTTTGCCCTTATTTCTTTGCGGGCATACGTGCAAACTTCTTTCACTATACATGCAGTGTATGTGTGTGTGAATATATAAATGTATAAATATATGTGTGTATATATGTGTATATATTTCAAACTAGTTCTACCCTTTTTGCTTGTCAGTGTGTTGTACCATATGGTGTAGAGCACCATGCCAAAAGATAAAAATATTCCTAGAACATATGAAATCACCAGTCAACTAAAGAAGGGTAAAGACTTTTGACCACAGCATTTGTGACTCTAATGCATTTGTGGGCAACAGTACCTGGCTGAATACCCCAATTCTAAAAACAGGACATATTTTGAAGTTAAACTGGCTTTTACTCTTTAAGGGAAGGAATCCAAAAGTAGTCTTTGAAATTTTATTTTTCTAGAGGAATTGATTCAAATCAGGGTTTTCTTTCTATATTGAAATTCTCCATATTTACTTATGGAATTTTCCTCTCTTATTTTAATCTCTAGAGTTACCTTATAGAGAGGCCTTGGAGATGGAACCGTCTCCACGGCAGGTAGATGGAGTCTTGGTTGTAGATAACATGGCCACTACACAGTTTTTCTAACTTATTCCATGGATGGGACGTTTCAACCCAAAAAGAAAGGTACAGAGTATCAAATCCACAGCGTTCCTAGGGACCATGGAATAAAGTCATAATAGCAATGAGATTCAAGGCTGTATACTCCCCAACAATAAGTAATAAAGAGTTTGCAGGTGGTCTATGATATGCCTCCTTGTACTACTCAGATTTTACTCAATTTAGGTTTCAAGTAGACTCGGGTTCCTTTGTGCCACATTAAATGTTGTTTTCAACTACTTAATTAAATAAAAATAAGGAAAAAAGCTTCAGCGGTTAATTTCCTAACCAAGGATTGAGTATATTTTTTACCAGAGAAATAAACTATTACATAAAATAGAGTAAGTACTATTGCCATGAAATTTCTGGGTAACAGTTCTGTAAATAGTACTCATGTTATCTGACAAAGATCCAATCTTAACTTTTCATCTCTTCACTAATTATGATTCTTCTTCTTGTGTATTTAATCACCTTTCCTAATTGTCTTTTGTTTTTTTTCACAAAATGACCCTACCTGGGCTTGTATTTTACAGGATAGATCTATAATAGAAGAGTCTTGCTAGAGTGCGTCTTAGTGATGCCCCTCTTCACTTGATGATTTATAGTTTGAACCCTTCTATATTGCAGTTCACTTCTTAGCAGCATTTGCCTTACCTTGAGACAAACAGAGAGCTCAAAAATGTTCAAGTAAAAGTCTTATTCTAGAAGCATCTATGTATTTTCTTTGTTCTTGTGCTTTTTCCCTTGTTCACTGGAGATCTACTATAGAGCAGTTTCTTGAGTGCCAAATATAAGTTAATGAAATTGAGTAGGTGGGTAAAAATGTTAATTACACTGCATAGGAAGATATATGCAAATTGTGTTCTACTTTATAGACAACTATAATATTTTTAAAGGGCTAGTCTTTCCTTTTTAGGAGCCAAAGTGACTGATTCATGTCAGTTCCCTCAATCTGCTTTAGTGAGACTAAGATAACTCAATCCCTCTTTGAAACTCTGCATTTGCACTCTTTTAAAACAGTCATGTTTGAGAAGAAATGCTGGCCAAATAGAACCAAAAGCTGAAATAGTGTCTTTTTTTGGACTTTAAAAATTGTTACTGTCTTATAAAAAGCAACACATACCCAAGAGTCTCAAGCACTGAGTTTATATGATAAGGTAAGAGAGCCTTTAAGTATTTTAGGATGACTCAAATTTGTAGGACATCCCATGCCCTGTGTAACAAATTTAGAATTATTGTAGGTTATTTAATCACTTAAAATTGATCATTATTTGTCAACAAGTTTGAACAGTGACAGTTTTATAACTATTTATGATATGCATAGATTTATTTTCAAATCCACCTCCTTCCTTAGAATCAATTATTATCAAAAGGAAAAACAAGGAAGAAACATCACAAGATGACTTTAGAAAATGACTAGAATTTTGGCTCCATCCGGAGTATACTTTTCGCAGGGGCTCTGAAGCTTTGGTAAGATCAATTAAAGAAGAATCCATAGCAGTGATTGCTTTCCTTTCCAACTCCTGTTTCCAAGCTTTCATTGGAATGCTACAGTTACAACCAAGTGAAGAAAATAACTTAGAATACTTATCCTTATTAAAAGAGAACAACTAGAACCATAATATTTATGAAATCGGCATTAACAGAACTCCCACAGCAGAGGAAATTTCTCACTAAGTTTCTCTGAGCCTCGGTTTTCTCATCTGTAAATAAGGAAGCCAGGCTAGATAATCACTTTGGAAATGATATGATTCCACAAGGACATTGCCATTCTCAAATTACCCCCCCAAACCACATATATTTCAATTACATGTGGTCTTTTTCTGGCTGTAATACCTTTCTTTCTTCCCTTTTAGACCCAGAGTAAAAGCTCCCCCTCTCCGGAGTTTTTCCAACTCTTTCCCAGGCAAAGTTCATCATCTCCCCCAGCCTCCCCCAGCACCTCAGAATTCACATTGCATGTATTTAATTATCAGGCAACATACATCTCTCCCCAGCCAGTGTGTCATCAACTAGTATGAGAATCAGTCTGCTTTTTATTCATCTTTGTGTCCTCAGCACCTGGAAAAAAATGTCTGGTGCATTGTAGGTAGTCAATAAGTAGTACATTAATAATTAAAAAAAGAACTGTCCTAAAGTAGAATCAATGCTCATGATAATATGGAAAATAAAGCCTGTGGACAATTTCCTTTGTAGTCATTATTGGTTCACAAAATGCTGAGAAACCTGACATACACAGTTGACTATAAAGAATATGTCTCGTGGCTCTCCATAAGTTAGAGCTAAGCCAGTTATTGGAAATGCCTCTCAGACCACTTGTAAACTACAAGAGTTAGTTTTGGGGCCCAACATAATAGGATCACAAGACCCTGAATCCCAGAGCGAGTTCAGGGCCAGGAGAAACATCTCATTCCTGAAAACTGGGAACAACACTATTTCTGAGAATTAGAGAAAAGAGTTGTTTGAATGGGATTGGATAAGGTCCATTTGGAAATCTAAGCATGTTCCCAGAACTCAGATCGGAGACAAGAAGGCCATTTTAGAAACAAATTGGATGAAACTCTTGGTACAAAAACAAAATAGAAGAGGGTGAAATATTTGACCATCCATATTTACATTTGTTCAGAATACTTCAGGTGGCCATTTGGCAGAATGGTTAGGAGCAAGGGCTTTAGAACCAGAGAGATAAGGAGGAGTTTGAATACCAGCTTTGCTACTTATTTGAGGTAAGACTTTCCACAAGTTATTTTACCTCTGAGGATAGAAGTAGTTTTGGAGGCAGATAGATGAGTTTGAAAGATTTCATTGCTCAGACCTTTGAAGGAAAGCAGGTATGCACTATTCAGTAAATAGTTGTTGAACTCCTACAATATGGAAAACCCTCAGGTGAGTAGAAAGTAGAAGAAGATACCATTTCTGCCTCTAAAGGGTTTATAGCTGAATTAGGAAGACATGTACAACAAATAGGTCCCAATCGTCAAGTGTTCACACTTCCCTACTCTATTAATTCAATATTGCTTAACACTTATATTTGTCAGTGTTTACACAGTTTCTTTCACATGATCCCTTGAGGCTGTGACTTGCACTGAGAGGAGAAGCTGAGGCTAATAGACTCAGCTGTTACCACTGACATGAATTTTCCAACAATCGCCAAGGCAAAAGAAATGGATTTTCCACCCCAATCCTTATCTCTTAAATCCATTAGTCTTTCCTTTCATGTGTTCTTTTTGGTTCAATTCAACAAATATTTATTGGTTACCTACAGAGATGAGAGTCAGTGTCTGTCCTCAAGGAACCCAAAATCTATAGAGATAACGTAAATAATCCCGTAATTCCGTTACACAGTGTGATAGATAATCAGGATAGAGAAAAGCCACAGAAAAACAAGTGTTGATGGTGGGGCTAGATTAGAGAAATTCTTAGGAGTAGGAACTACTGGACTTGGTATTGGATTATATATGGATGGAGAGGAGAAGGGGAAGGTGTAAGGTGACTCTTAGGCTTCTAGTCTCAATGACTGTGAATGGGTCATTTGACAAGATAGAGATTGTTTAGAAGGATTAGATTTGGAGCTAAGAGGATGAGTCTATTTTTTGGACATACTAAATGTGCAGTGTCTGTGGGATGCACTGTTGTAGTATTATCTTTGGCCATTGTATACATGGACATTATTTTTTTCCTCAGTTCTACCTCCATGATTTTTATTGGGGCAAGGGACAGAGTGATGGGTGGGTTAGTAGAAATAAATTGGGGTAGCTGCCAGCTCAGGACAATTCTCCCAGATGTCACATCTTCTTCAGCATCTTATGTTACCTGTAAATGTTATCTGCCATCCTTTCGCAAGATGTGTCTTCTGGGCCAAAGTAATTGGCTGAAGGATAGGCATGTGACCTAAGTCTTTCACTTGAATTTTTCAAACTGCAGTTGATAGGAAAGACCGCATTCATTTATGGTCCTGGAGTTGTAAAGATGTGAGCCTGGAAATGACTAGCAGCTGTTTGCCCCATCTTGAAGGAAGCAGGTCTACATTAGAAAAAAATTTAGCAGATAAACAGAAAAAGTCAGAGAGGATAGCTGAAGATCATCCTCATTCATTCATTTGACAAATATTTCTTGAGTGTCAGATATATGCCAGGCATTGTTTTAGAGGCTTGGAAAATACCAGTGAACAAAAGAGACACACACAAAAATCTGCACTTATGGAGCTCAGGGACAGACAGACATTAGAGACAGACATTAAATAACAAAAACAATAAGTAAGTAAATTATGTATCATGTTAAGAGTAAGTGCTGTGAAAAACATAGAGCAGAATAAGAGGGATCTGGAAGTGGGACTTGCTGTAATTTCATAGAGAGTCATGAGGTTAGCCCTGGGGAGGTAATAAAAGAATTGAAGGAAGTGAGGAGGAGGAGACTGTGAATGTCAGTGGAAAGAACATTCCAATCAGAGGGAACAGACAGTGCAAGGACAGTAAGGTGGGAGCATGCCTGGTGTCTCTGAGGAACAGGAAGCAGTCGATGTTGTGGGAGTGAAGTGAGTGATGCATAACATTCTTGAAAATCAGATCAGAGAAGTAACAGGTGTCCAGGTTCTCAAGGGCCTTAAAGACCATCGTAAGGCTTTAGCTTTTATTCCTAGGGAAATGGGGAGCCATTGGAGAATTGGGAATAGTGGAGTCAGGTAATCTGATGCATGATTTAAAATGATCACTCTGGCTGCAGCAGAGTGGAAGCCAGACACCAAAAGGAGGTTAAGAAGTGATAGTAACTAGGGTCAGACAGGTTGCTGTTGGTGGAAGTGGTGAGAAGTAGTCAGAATCCAAATATATTTTGAAGGTAGAGTTGTCAGGATTTCCTGAAAGAGAAAAGTTAAGTAAGGCTCTAAGATCTAAGTAAGTAAGTAAGGCTAAGTTCTAAGTAAGGCCTCTGATCAACTGGAGGATGGAATTTCTATGAGCTGATGTAGAGAACTGTAGATGGGGTGCGTTTATGAGGGAAGATCAATGGCTCAGTCTTAAACATGTTAAATTTGAGGTTTCTAATTAGACAGCTAAATGGACAGGTCCCATGGGCAGTTGGATATTTGAGTCTCAAGTTCAGGAGAGAGGTCTGGATTGGAGATGTAAATTTGTGGGTCATTGGCATGTGGATAGAGAGTTAAGGCATGAGAGGAGATGAGATTAAGGATGGGGGGCGTAGTATAGATATGAAAGAGCAGAGGGCCAAGAACTGAGCATTGGGCACTCCCACATTCAAAATTTAGGCAAAAGAGGACTGGAAAGGGGAAATCGGTGGGGTAGAGGAAAACCTTGAGAGTGTGGTGTCCAAGTGAAGAAAGCGTGTCAAGGAAGAGAGACTGGTGAACTGTGTGAAATGCTGCTGACAGGTCAAGTAAGATGAGGACCAAGTGACTCTTGAATTTAGTAAGATGGAGATCATTGTTGATCTCAACAAGAGAAGTTTCTGTGGAGTGGTAGAGCTGAAATCCTGTTTGCAGGAGGCTTAATGAAAAATGCGAGGAGTGAAATTGAAGGCAGTGGCTGCAGATAAATCTTTCAAAAAATTTTGTTGCAGAGGGAACCAGAGAAATGGGGTAGTAGCTGGTTGGGGACATTCAATTAAGGGCATTTTTTTTTTTAGATATATGAGAAATGATAATGTGTTTGAATGCAAATGGGAATGATCCTATAGAAAGAGAAAATGATGATAGAGACCAGAGAGGTGAGAATTTCCAGAGAGAATTCCTTGTGTTAATGAGAGGGATGGTGTATTAGTCAGGATTCTCCAGAGAAACAGAACAAACAGGATGTATATGTGTGTGTGTGTATAATTATATATGTATGTAGTATATAATAATATATATACAGTATATATATATATATATAAAAGAATTGGCTCACATGATTATGGAGGCTGGCAAGTCCAAACTTTACAGGATGAGCTCTCAGGCTGAAGACCCAGGAAAGAGCCAGTGTTGAAGTTCCAGTCCAGAGGCCCTCTGCTGCAGAATTCATTCGTGCTTGGAGGAGGTCAGCCTTTTTGTTCAGGCCTTTAACTGATTAGATAAGGCTGACCGACATTATGGAGGCCAATCTGCTTTACTCAGAGTTCACCAATTTAAATGTTAATCTCATCCAAGACACCCTCACAGAAACCTCCAGAATAATGTTTGACCACATATCTGGGCACCATGGCCCAGCGAAGTTGACACATAAAATTACCCATCTCAGGCGGAATCTCCTGTGCAAGAGGAGGGTTGGGTTAGACAGGGGCACGAACTGTCCCTTCATAAAATGAGGTGGGAAGGCAGAGCGTGGGCATGCAAAGCTGATTGGTGGGTGGTTGTGGTGCTGAGAGTCTGTGAAAGTTCTCTTCAGATTACTTCAGTTCTCCCAAAAAGTAGGAAGCAAGTCGTCTGATGAGAGTGAATGTCGGGGATGAGGTGTTAGGAGTTTGAGGCACAAAGGGAAGGGAAGGTGTGAATTAGTTGTCCAGAAAAGTGGGAGAGTTAATGGAGTAGGGAAATGTAGCATGATTGCTGACAGAATTCAGGGTCCCTTGAGGTTTGGGGTCATTAATTTAAAGTGAGACCTGTCAGCAGGATTGTGTATTTTTCTTCGGCCACGTTCACTGCACAGGCTGTGTGGAGAAGGCGGGGCATCGTGCTAGTGGAGTCATGGTTTTGCCATGAGCCCCCTGTAGTGTGAGAGGGGCCAGGTGGTGGAAGGAGTGAGCCAGGGTGTGATGATGATGCTTAGCCATGGGATTCGAGCTGGGAAATGGGCAAGAGAGAACATCAGGTGGCAGAGGACTCAGAAAGGTGGAGGCAGCCAAAGGTGGATGTTCTGAGGGCACAGACCCCTGGTTCCTGTCACTTGAAGTTGAAAAAGTTCTGCGAGTTTGGGCAGAAAATATAAAGAAAAAAAGGGAAGGACCTAACTGACGAAAGTTCTGCTCTCCAAACAAGTGTAACTCTCACAGTGTATCAGAAGTACCAGAATTAAAGTGTATTGACTTAAAAATAAAACAATGCTCAGATCTCACCCCTGAGATTCTGATCCACTTGCTGAGGATTGAGGAAGTCATTATCAAAACTCCCCGTATAATCCAGTGTTCAGCCTGGGTTGAGAAAGATAGTTCTGAATCCTCTCAACTAAGGTCTTTAGATTATTTAGATGCTGCAAATTAATCTTGGAATTAAATGATCAATTAATTTTTGGACTATGTCTCCATGCTACTGGGAGATTTATGGGAGAAGGACAAGGTGTTCTGGTTTCCCCTAGATAGCTTTGATAGCTCTAGTGACCAGCAAGCAGCATGTGAGGCCTAAGAAGGCTGGCGATTGGCTGTGGGTTCATCCACAACATGAGTGACCCTAGTGTACCAGGCACCAAACAGAGGCATTGCCTCCACTCTCCAGGAGCTCACTGTGGGGTTTTTATTTGTGTTATTGTTTGTTTAAGGTTTATTGTGAGGAGTATATTGATTTTAAATATAGATTTATGGTTTAAATTTCAATTTATGATTCAGTAGTTTTATTCTTTATGGTAGTTGAACACTTTATTTCAAATTAAGGCTCCTTAAATAATTGGTGTGTAAAGTATGCCCCTTTTAATAGGCATTTATAGCAGGGCAGTAGAATATACTAGAAAGAGCTTTGGTCTGTATGTCAGCAGAGCTGTGCCCGAGTTCCATTCCTGCCCTATCCCAGCTCTGAAACTCAGGGCAAGTTCCTGACCCTCTTTGTGCCCCAGGGTCCCCATCTGTAAAATGAAGAGGACCTCAACTGTCTTGTCCCTCTCACACTACAGGGAGCTCATGGGCAAAACTGTAACTTAGTATGACACTTTCTTCTCCACACACAGCTTGTGCGGTGAATGGAGCTCTGAGATCCGTTTCAGCCCTACAGCTCTGTGACTTAAGCCATAGTTTTATTTTTCTTCCAGAAATTATTTTTGAGATGTAGTGGTGTATTATATTTTTATGACACATTGTTGGTCTCACCTATGGTTTCTGTGTCGCCCGCCTGTCAGTGGAGTATTGCATGGTGCCTGGTGGAAAACACGAATGGGCTTGATGACAATCTGCTTTCCAGTATGCCTTTTAGGGATGCATTGTGGCGAAAAGTGAGGACATCTGTATTCAAAACAATGTCGTTGAGAACACTAAACAATAAAGATGAGGTAAAGAAGAATAGTGAGAACACTGGTTCTTGCTGGATTTCAGAAAGGAAGGAGAGAGCAAGTTTCTGTGTGGTTCTGGGAAGACTTCAGAAAAGAGGTGGTAATTGTCCCAGCGTTTGCAGGATGAGCTGGATCTCAGTCTTCAGGGAGAAGAGGACTTTCCCTTGTGTGCCTGGCTGGGGTGGTGGAATGAAGGGGGAGGCAGGGCCAAGACGTGGAGGGAGAGAAGTGAGGATTATCTTTGGGGGATGGAGGGAGCAGATCAATTTGCCTTGAAGGAGCAGAAGAAAATGCTGAAACTGCAGAAAGTGTAGACCTCGAATCCCATACCAGCAGTTGACACTGCTGGTGTCCAAATATGGGATATTTGGAGCGCTCCCAAATATTAAAATTAATTCTTTTTATGAAAGGTCGAACAATTAAAATGTAATGGGGAATGGAGACATAAGAGGGGGTAAAAAAATCCTTAGAAAATTAAAATACTAAATGAGGTTTGTACATCTCTCAGAGGACACGCAGAGGATATGTGAAGGTAGTCAGTTTCTGAGCTCTCAATTTCATATACATTATAAACTTTGAATCTAACATTGATATGCTTGAGTGCCAAAGAGTCTATCCTTTCTTTTATACAATCTTCCAACTCTTATTTAATCTCACCATTGTCTCAAAGGATAAAAATCTCTTCGATGGGGAAAAAAAAGTGAGGATTCAGAATGTTTGTGTTTGTCAGGACTCCATTAATTAAGGCGCTGCATCATCCCCTCCCATGCATGTCATTAAGGAATTAGATTCCAATGAGTTTTACTTTTTAGGTTTAATGTATCAAAATATGTAATTCATTTAATTTGTTTTGTTCAATTGTATGCTGCTAATGACTGTAATAATTTAATGATAATTTAACTCAGAAGAACATTTTTAACAGAGGATGATGGTCATGAGCATTAAAACAATATTTTAAGTTTTAACACATAATATTTTTTGCAGAGATGTATAATGGGGTGATCTGTAAAAACACTGGTGTGTAGCTAATCATCCTGTGCAACTAATCTCATATAGTTTGCAGTCTGTTTTGGAAAATCCACCAGGAATTAGAACCACTCAAAGGTAGGTGATTCTTTAATTGAGGGATTTGCCTTGATTTGGTTTGGTTTTCAAATGGTCAAGTCAGGCATTTGGTTATGCCTAAAATCAAACAAACCTTTGAATTCAAGCATAGCTACCTACTAACTATACAATCTTAGATAAATAACTTAAATTCTCTGGGCCTCAGTTTTCTCCTTAGTGAATTGGGGATAATAAGACACATCACATAGCTTTGATCTGAGGAGTAAATGAGATAGTGATATGAAGTGCTTGGTACGTTTCAGGTCCACAGAAGTCTCTCAGTCAATAGTCTCTCTCTCATTATATATAAATAACTCAAGTTGATTGTAGATCAATCATTAAATTAAATGTGACTTTAAAAAGTACTGTCACTTGGAAAATTATCACAGAAAAAGGGGAGTAAATTAGTTTTTTTAAAAAATTGACAAAATATTGGAAATGCATCAGAAGAGCAAATTACAAAATAATTGCTCCTTGAAATATAAATTATACCTCTTACTTCACCTCCCCTTCTCTATTTTAGATGTTTGCATATTGTTTATGTCTGTTTACCTATCTACCTACCTGTTTATTAATGTAAGAAATACCTGCAAAATACTTATTATTCACCAAAAGTTATAACAATGAATAATAAAATAAGGAGGGAAGATGTTTTGGAGGGAAGAATACCATGGAGTCCTGTGGTTAATTTGGTTCGTAAGATTCATGCATACAATAGTTATCTGAAAGCCGATTGGAGGGATTTGAACTTTTACATGAATAATGGCCACCAAAAATGGCTTCCTCTCCAAAAGGACAAGAACTATTAAAATATGTGCCTTTAATACTATTCAGGTTTGTGCTAAAGCAAACATTTGCATTACATAGGATCATTGCATCATTTAACCAAGGTTTCAAATGCATTCTGAAAACTTAGTGAAGTAGCTTATTTTCATACCTATTTGTATTATTTTCTCAAACAAATTGCACCCAAGTGTTGGTAATTCATTGTTTTAATTTCCTTACCTATAAATTATTATCAGTGCTACAGAAATTCTAGAATTTTTGGGGGCTAGTTGTTTGGTTAATATAAGTAAAATTTGGCCATTAAACCTGGAACTGATGATGAGTCAGAAAAGAAAATCAATGTGATCACTCATGAACAGATAGGTTTATTTTCATATCATATCAAAAATAAGTTAATATATCCCCAATGATTCTTTTCAGACGTATGTAGCTTTACAAATAATTCGTTTAGATAAGATAAAATTGCAACTATAATATTCTTATGGATGCAGTAAAAAATCTATGATACTAGGTTTTTGAACTGTAATTAGGATAACTAGCATACTGTGTGACTCTCCATAAGCTGAATGTGTATGTTCTGTGCTATCATTTATAACAGTTTTTGCAAACTAAAGAAATTTTCACATTTGAAAATTTGGAAAGCGGTTCAGAATCTCAACTTTGGAACATGCCTGTCTTTCTCATTTCCTGCCTCCCTCATGAGCCCTACATTTCTCCTCACCATGGAACACGCACAGGAGCGAATGGTTTGAAGACAGTACTGTACGCAGTTCACACAAGGTCTCGTTAAGAAGATGGGACTACATCTTCAACCATATGGAGTGCTGAAATTTTTGGGAACAAACCAAAATGGTAATCTGAAGACTTATTTAGGAAACAAAACTTGTGTGACTAGAAATAGACCAACTCCTAAATATATTCTGGTTTATGTGCATTCTGGTATAAACCACATGTCACTAAGTTGGGTTTAAGGTGGTCAGCAGAGGGCAAGCATATTTTCTATCTAAAGAATGTATCCACCAGTCCAGGAACTAATTATACTCTTTTCTAATTTGATAATTTCAAGTCTTTGCTAGCCTAGGGACAAATCTATACTTATATATACATATTTTTTAATATTGTCAACCCCTTTGAGGAAATGAATGCTCATTTTAAGACAATTTTGATTATGAATTATGAGTTCATAAATCTCATTTCTACATTTTACTTTTTAAGATTATCATATAAAATATTCTCTGAAATATTCGTTGTCTCTTGGGCTTAAGCAACTGAAAATAAAATTGTAAACTCTTATTGGAATTTTTATATTTTTTTCCAAAATAATCCATGTTACCTATGATATGCAGTTATGATAAAGTGAGTTCAAATTGCTAGATTTTCACACATCAATATCTTTCTCACTAATTAGCTGCTTCATCCTGATGCTAATGATTTAATCACTCAGAGCTTCAGTGTCCTTGTTCATAAAGTAAAGAATTTTGTATTTCATGATTTCCATGACCCATTCCAGGTCTGAATTTCCATTTTTATAAAAGTCTAAGATCCCATACTCATATTTTGATCATTTTCCATATAAATGATCTACCTGTCAGGTTCTTTGTTTGCTAGTTCTGTAATTTGGCACATGGTTATTCTTTATTGCTGGTTGTTCCTTTGATTTTTTTGGTGCATTTCTTGTGTAGTTAATAGATAGAGGGGAACCACTGGAATTTATTTTTGTGAAATAGTATAAGAAGTGTAGATATTTAGAGATGTAAGTGATCGTAAACAGCATCAAGCCCCTCCGTTAAAAATGAGAAAAGTGATGGCAGATTTATTCAGGGACTTGATTTTGGTTTAGAGGGAGGATCTATGAACTTAGAAATTAACAGATTGATGACTTCTCACATTTCATTGTGTATACCCCCTTTTAGCTGTGTTGTCAGCCGTAATGTTTCTAATCTGAATGTAATCACTGGTTTGTGACATTTAAGAATAAATCTTTGATTGTGGTGAGCTAGAGCAGCTCCAGACTGTAACCAGGACTCCATCTCCTCCCTCCATCATCGAATTTAGAGCTGACCAGGCTGCGAAGGCCACCCTAAGAGGTATTTAACCTCTCCTCCTTCTCTTCCCGCAGTACAGCAGTGCCCCATGGTACTTGGTGAACCCCTTGGTCAGCATTTGTTTATCGACAGACTCTACCTTGGGCTTGTCATCCTGTAGAGGGTGGTCGAGATTGTCTGATGCCCCCGGTGGAGGCAGCATAATATGACAGAGCAGGAACTGAGGGCTCTGCCTTTAGTTAGGTGGGGGACATTGATCTCTCAGTCTCACTGTTTTAAAATGTAGGTTTTATTATTATTCAGGTATGGTGAATAATACCACACCATGGGGAGCCACGCAGGGAAGCTAGGGTTGGTCAGGAGGCGGAGAGGGCAAGGGAAAAACACGGAGAAGACACTTTATAGTGGTTTCCACAATAAAGGAAGGAATAGGTGAGGCAAGGTGCAGGTTTAGGATTGGCTAGATTGAATGATTTTAGCAGGCTCTAGGGCATAGAGGCTGCCCCTCGTTGTCTGGTAGCTGGCCCTGCAGTACTACACCTTTCATCTTCTTGCAGGTGATTCATTTATTATCTCTAGGAATTGGCTAAGCCTGGGAGGGGTTACTGTCAGCAAGGCCCAAAGACGTCAAAGCATCAAAAATATAGAATAAAAAGACACACTTAATACACTCACTAGGCCTTAGAATTTTTCATTTGAAATAATATGTCATTATAAGATTACTAATGTAGTATTAGTGGTAATCCTAATATTATTACTGAAAACAGTACTGTGGTCTATTCATTATTTCATTTAATCCTCACTGCAATGAGGAATGAGGTATGAATTAGTATATCCTTTTTACAGACGTAAAATATGAAGATAGGGGTTTATTTGCCAGCTTTACACAATGAGTAACTGTGTCTGCACTTCACCTGCCTTGTTGCATTTTTTAAAATAAAAGAAAGGGAGAACAGAATTATGTTTATTGAGTATCTACTATGTGTCAAATATCTTCTTAGGTGCTGTAGTGTGTTATGTTATTAAATATTAAATAAATAAAAAGATTTAAATAATATTAAATATTGTTAACAAAATGAATTGTGAATAAAACAATGCGAAAAGAAATCATTCTGCTCATTCTATAGTTGAGAAAACTGAAGTTCATAAAAGTAGGAAGGTTGTTTCAAGGCTACATAGCTAATAAGTGGCAGAACTGAGATCTGAACCAGCTGGGTCTGTTGGGCCCAAGGTAGCTAATGAATTTTGTGTTGAGCGTCAGCTTCAATTGGTTGATGGAGGCTATCTGAAGCAGTGTAGAGAAGGATTCCGAGGCTGTGTCTGGGCTCATTGGAAAAGAGAAGCACATTTAGTTAGTGACCTTTGTCACAGGAGTAGGGAGAGAGAGGTAGCACCCAGCCATTTATTTCTCATCCTTGAAGTAAACTCTCTTTAAAGTACCTTTCAGCTCCACAGACCTGGTATTCTAGGTAACCATGGGAATTGGTAGTGTCTTAGCCTGTGTTCCCTGAAAGCAGAGCCTTAGACACAGGCTTGTGTGCAGGAGTTTATTTGAGAATGTGACCCCAGGGAACAGGAGCAAAGGAAGGGGAAGGAGGGAACGCCAGTACAAGGGTGTGATACGGAGGTGGCCACCTCTTGTACTCAATCTAGTGTGGCCTCCTGAGAAGCTTCATGAAATGTGTCTCAGAACTAACTCTTCACGTGGGAGGATCACAGGGCCAAGACGCATTTATGCATAGACTCCCAGGCCATATGGGACCAGGCTGGTCTACGAGTGTCAACTCCTCCATGCTGCCAGGTGGCACATGTGCCAGGGTTCAGGGGGTCTTTGGGGTGTTCTCTGCTGTAGTATTAAGCCTAGGGGTAGAAAGCAAGAAGCAGGCGGTGCAGATTGAAGTCCTGTTAAGATGCACCAGAGTGAAGCTGGTAAAAGCCTACACTGAACGTGGTTGGCTCAGTAGTGGCTGGTGTGAGCAGTGGGGCTGAGGGTGTCTTGAAGTGGTATGCAAGAGGGCAGTGACCATTGTTGAGCTCCGTAGCTCCCCTAGGCCTGGGGAGACTCCATAACCCTGTTAAAGGCTATATTTATGCTAAGAACTCCTACTGACGTCTAGTCTGAAGTGCCTCCTGAACTTTCCCTCTCTGCATTCTTTTTCTGACTGATAGAAAGTTGGGCTCATAAGTATCAGTCTGTTTATAAGAAAGTAAGCATGTTGGGCATTAGTAACCCTATTTTTTTAAGTATCTATTATGTTCCAGCCTCTTTAAGCCCATGATCTCACTCAATCTTTTTTTTTTTTGTGAGGAGACCAGCCCTGTGCTAACATCTGCCAATGCTCCTCTTTTTTTGCTGAGGAAGACTGGCCCTGGGCTAACATCCGTGCCCATCTTCCTCCACTTTATACAGGACACCACCACAGCATGACCTGACAAGCGGTGCGTCGGTGCGTGCCCGGGATCCAAACCGGCGAACCCCAGGCCACTGCAGCAGAGCGCGCACACTTAACTGCTTGCGCCACCGGGCCGGCCCCCTCGCTCAATCTTAACCACACTATTGTGAAGTATTATTCTCCTGCCTTGCACCGGAGGAAACTGAGTCTAGGAGCCAAACCATTTAAGGCTGCTCCCACAGAGCAGTTGAAATTCAAACACCTCTCCAGCTGATTCCTAAGCCCATATTCATTTCACTCTGTGGGTTGGCTGGTGGGCAAAAGCAGAAAGGCCTTGGCTCTTGTTTGGCCATTGCTTGTGCTCTCACCCTGGGACTCTACAAAATGAACTCACTTCTGGGACTCAGGCCTGTCACCATCCTGCAAGTGAGTCAACTGCAGAGCTGGCGGGTCTCCATGATAGGGGCTGGAAATCCCCACTGCTTCTCTGACTCAGAGATGTGTTTTTGAACCCATGAATCTTTAATCCGTCTGGGTAAGCACAAACTGAGGTTGAAAGTTTCTAAAAACTGTACCTTTTTTCCCCAGAAGTGCTTTTTAAAGGCCACATTTCCTGTAGTACTCAGAACATAAAATTAAACAGCATGTCAAAAGTTACACAGAAAATTGGCATCAACCTCTCTGAATCTCAGTTTTCTCATTTATGAAATAAAAATGTGGATTTCATGATCTCTAAGAACCCTTCTAAGCTAAATTTTATGAGACCGAAGCTACACTGAAGCAGATTACAAGAAGCTAGAGTGCAGAGACATGCAAGGAAACTCTGTTTCCTTAGTATTTAGCACACAGTAAATCCCCAATCTGTGTTTGCAGATGACAGGTCCTCTTTCTGCATTCCTTTCCTCCTCTCCCTGGTGGTTCTTCCTCCTATCCCAGCACCTATAAATTCTGTCTCCAGAACAAACCCTGTGCTTAAAAAATGGTTGGACATTGAGTTGTACTTAGTGTGAAGGATCTCAAATCAGTATATTCTCTTGCCCAGGTGTATTTGTATATTGAGATTTGTAACTAATTGTGAAGTTAAAGAAATTGCATCTGTCAGCCAATTTCATTTTTGAAGGACAGGACTCTTCTGTGGCTCTAAAATCATCCTTTTGGACATAAAATCCAAACTGCTCATTTGGCGCACATTGTGGACCAGGAGAGAGTGCTTTCCAGTAGGGACAAGAGGAAAAAAAGTGAGGAAAAGGAGTGGGGAGCTGGATGTGAAGTGGCCACAGGCGCTACTGGGAAGCCAGACACTCCTTTCTCTGGTTGCTGCTGCAAATCCACCAGGTATCGAGTACATATGCTGGGTGAACGACATGGCTGTTTAGAGCAGGAGTCGGCAAGCTACAGCCTGCGTGCGGGCTAAGTCCAGCCAACCCCTGCGCCTCTTTCGTGTGGTGTGTGAGCTAGGAATGGTTTTTACAGGTGAATGTCTGCAACTGATCTGATGGTTGAGAACACTAACTTTGAACTTCAGTTAAGTGAAATGTTAATCCCCTCCAAAAGAATTCCATTCCTTTCATTAAGTAGGCTTGTATTACAAAAAAAAATTGTACTTAATTATTATTATTATATTTTGATTTTCATCAGTAAGAAATATGTGGAAATTTTGTCCCCCTCTTGTTATATAAATACCTACATAATATGATTGATTTTGCCTCTTGGCTCACAAAACCTAAAATATTTACTCTTTAGCTCTTTGCGGAAAATATTTACCAGCCCCTCATTAAGGGGAAAACAAACCAGACAATGGGAAGATTAATAGGGCTGTGGGAGATTGGATAAAAGGGAAACGGAGGAAAGTGAAGTGATGTTACAAATAAAATGGAAGAAGTAGAATGTTCTTTCTCTAATCATGTGAAGCACTTACATGGAATCTTTAAGGACTTGCTGGCTTCCCCCACCCCAGCAAAAATGATCTTCTATGTTAGAAGACACATGGTGTGTGCACACACACACATACACACATGGCACACGCACACACACGTACACACATGGCACACACATGCACATGCGTGCACACAACCGCAGTTGGCCTGAGTGAGGGAATTGTGACCCTGAGCCCAAATCCCAACTCTGCCATGAAGTCTCCGTGGGATTTGGTGAGTTATTTCCCCTCTGGGCTCACCACCGTGCCTTAAAGTTGCCAGTGGAACTTGTAATCGTTAAAGCCAGTCATTTTCCCACTTCTTGGTCTCCTTAAAACCTCAACTCTTGTTTCCACGCTGCTGCTCTCGGTCCTTTACTGACTCCTCTTTTGTTCTCAAATCTTCTACACAAATATAGGCCTTGCCCAAGGTTCTGTCCTCAGCTCTCTGCCTTCCTTTCCTTAGACTTTCCCTCAAAGATCTCATTCCTTCTCGAATCTGATCATGTCACTCCTTTTCATTACCCTGACAAAGGTCAGAGTATACAAGTATGGTATGCCAACGGTCTGTGGCATACAAAGCATTCATGTCTGCACCTCATCCCCACCAACCCTGAGAGATGCACACTTCTTGCCACATCTTCTTTCCATGCTTCAGCCTTGTAAACGGCTCGCCTCTTGCTTGCCTGCTTTGTCTAGTGGATCCTCAGTCTGCTCTCCTCTCACCTCTGCTGGACTAACTTCTAGTCCTTCATATCTCCATCTGCCTTGATCCCTGCCTGTTAAACAAGTTATGTGAAACATTTATACATTGTTTTAAGTTATATATCAGATTATCTTTTTGAACACTTGTAAATTACTGTCAGGGCAATCACAACTCTAATGCTAAGACATTCCCGGACACTGAGACCTCTTGCAGATCTTAAAAATGAAATTTATCAATGTAATACATCAAGTTTGCACAAATATTCCAATACTAAAAAAGAGATCCTGCTCTTATCGGACAGGCTTTTTGTAACTTTATCAGATCATGCATGTCACTCCGCTGTTTCAGACTCTCCATGGCTTCCTGTTCCTTTCGGAAGAGAGCGCACATCCTGGCTGGGGCAGCGGGGCCCTCGCAGAAGCCTCCTCCCCTCCTCTGTCCCCCTGTGCATGGGGCACTGGCCACACTGGCCTCTTTGTTCCTTGGATATGCTGAGCTGGTTTCCCTTTGCACCCTTGCTCTTTTGACTGGCGCTCGGCCCCCACATTCTTGTGACAGGCTCAAGCTTGCCATCCAAAATGCGGCTCAAATGTCATCTCCTCAGAAAGGCCTTTCCTTCCCACCCTATCTATGCTATCCTCCCACTCTGTCAGATGAATCTGTTTCATTTTCTTTATAGATTTATCATAGTCTGAAACTTTCTGGCTTATGTATTGGTGTACTTACTCTTGTCTGTTTACAGTGACTAGAATGTAAGCTTCATGAGAGCAGGAATCTCATCTATTTTGCCAGTTCTAGGCCCCTCAAGTTGTCCTGTCACATATTATTCCTTTAGGATGAATGAGCAAAAGTTAGTCCGAAAGGTGTGATTCATTCTCTGCAGGGAATGGTTGCTTTCCCTCCAAGTGAATGATCATCTTTGGTGTGACAGGGTTACATGTTTGGGTTTCAAAGAAATTCTGTGTATACTTGACTAATATAGAGAGGAAGCCAGGTTTGTTTGCAAAGCAATGGGAGCTGATGTGATACTAAATGTTTGCATAGTGCTTCAGATTTCAACAAAGCAAAACAAATCATTTTGTAGGCTCTCAGTAAATTAAAATTAAGAACAGCTCAAGAGAGTGAATATTTGACATTGTTTTTTTGTTTTGAAAAATTCCTATAATGTTTTTGTGAAAAATTCCTGTCAGTCTTTCCAAATCTGAGTCCATCATCTTCATTTTTAAAAGAGTGTTAACCATTTAAAGAGAACCATTGAATTCTGGTACATTCTAAGCAAAAGTCTTCTCTTTAAATCTTCAGTGGAAAATAACATTTCAAACACTGGAAGACCTTAGTAATTCATATTTGACCTTTACTTTCGTACACTCTCTTAACTTTTCCAGATTGTTAATCATATGTGTGTGTGCTATCTATAGGTTCTCTCAAATTTCTTCTCATCCCTTTGACATGCAACAGAAGTAGTATATGCATAGTGAATTTACCAAAGCTTTCATAATCCCTGACTAGAAAACCTAAATCAAAGTATTCAGTGAGAAGACATTGATGGGTACCATTAAAGTATAGAAACTTTTTAGATTTTACTTTCTCCATACATTGCAAGAGAAATTATAACAAAAATTATACATATATATTTGTATATAGGGTCAAAGTTTCAGACTTACATATACATATACTTACATATACAAAAAAAGACATAAGATTTTGCAGTTTCCCTTCAAATACTGTAGTGTATAATTTCACACAGAGAACATTAGAAAAAAAATATTCTCTCCTTGAGTCCCATTCTGTATCTCTTACCACCTACCTCAGCTCTACATAATATCCCATATGTCTTTCCTCATTACTAGCATATTTTAAAGTCATTAGAACTCTGTGGGTAGCAGAGATACATTGGAGAACAGCTCATAATTAATATAAACCTCCTGAGGGAACTTTAGAGTTTATCTTGATATATACATATATATACACATACATATACACACACACACAATTTATTTTAACAGAAAGTTGGACATGGCATTTAATTGTGAAAATATATTCCAAAGTATGTAGTCCTGCTTGTAAGTAAACTTCCTTTACATAATTTTTCCAAAATCTCAGCTGTGTACCATTCGTGAACTAGCTAGAGCACTGATTTGCTTACAGGACCTGGAACCTCACTCTTAAAGATTTTTTTCTGGTATACATCATGGATCAGGTAGTGGCATCTGCTGGCAATGAGTGATATTGCTTTCTAATTCTATAGGCGGCCTCATAACAATACATCCCTGGCAAGCAGATCATGGTGTTGTTTTTTTTAGAACCAACATATACATGAAAAGATAGATAACAAAACAGAGTGGCGATGATAATTTACATATAGGCTGGTGTGTGGCATATGGAAGGAAGAAAACGAACTTTTATTGTGAATTTACTGTGCCTATGTGGTGTTGTATTCTTTCACATACTGTCAGAGAGGTTAGGAGATCAGCGAGGTCGAAAAACACGCCCAGGTTCACAGGCTGGGGAAGGCAGGATTCAAGTAAAATCGGATCCTGTGGTAAATAGTTAGGGTGACCTAGTTTTTGAGGCAGAAAAGAAAAGTCTGTTTAGACAAGGATTTGGGTGACAATGAACACTCTCATGAACTGCCAGTTGTAGTGTACACTGCTTCAGTTTTGTGAAGGACAGTTTTCCCATCTGCATCGAAAGCCTTAAAAATGTGTGTGCCGTTTGACTAAGCAATTCCAATTTTAGTAATTTATCCTCAGGAAATGATCGTAGAGTGCTTAAATATTTATTAATATATGTATGCATACTATATATTATAGTTTTTACTATAATCATGAAAAATAAATGATCTAAATAACAACCAACAACAAAGGAATTATATTCATCTGTTAAAAATATGTTGTATAGGGATGTTTAATGACATGAATAAATGTTTATACCATATTATTAAGTAAAAAAGCTGGTTTACGATGCTGTAGGATGCCATTTTTCAAGTAAAACTCTATGTATGTACATGTGAGTTGTGTGGGTTTATAAAGAAGATATACCAAAATACCAACAGTGGTTATCTCTGAGAGATAAGGTGACAGATCACGTTTATTTTCTTCTTTTCCTCATCTCTATTTTATAAATTTTCTACAGTGAAAACACATCACTTTAAAAATTTAGACCAGTTTATATTTTAAGAAAAGAATTAAGAATATGGTCACAGGAAACAACTAGGGGACCCAGAGTACAGAGAGACCCAACGGGGATGGAACTGGAGAGGGACCAGTGCCTGCAGCAGGAAGCTGATGGGAAGTTGAGGGTATACAGCAAGAAGATCTGGCGTTGGTATAAGGATGGTATCCTGGCATGTCGTAAAGGGCAGGGCAGGAGGCGCCTGGCCAGATGCACGGGTAACATCAGAGATGTTTAAATGGCAGCCATGGTGCCTGGAGAGTAGCCCTAGGATATAAATCACTTTTGTCCTAGAGAAATTGGGGGACCAGGAAGAGAGCAAAAGCCAGGAATTAGGGTTAGCTCTGGGAAGCAGATGTAAAGTCAAGGCAGAGGGATATGCAGGTCCGACTCAGTATGAGGTTATTGAACAACTGTCTCAGGACTCTTCACATGTCCCCTTGATAATGCTCCAGACAAGCTTTGTTCCCTCTTCTGCCACCACACTAAAGATTTAGAGACTCATTTGTCTGCAGATAGATGAAGCATAATATCCAGTGTACTAAGGTTGCTTAAGGCTATTAATGTACTTGGAACGAGTTGGGAAACATACAAATAAAACTAAACCAACAGATGGAACCAATATCTTTTTTTTCCACTTAATTTTTCCCTAGGAAGCAAAGGCGATTAAATTCATTCCTTTGACTTCAAACATGCCCTTAAATTGGGATCATTTGCAGCATGTAGATATTTTAAACCTTGTGAAAGGTTTTGATTATAGTTTTGGAGAGAAAAAGCCCACTGGACTCGGGTCAATGGATCTGGATCCTGCTGTGCAGCCATGCCTGTCTGGGAAAGTCACTTCAGCTTTTAGATCTGTTCCCTCATCTGTAAAGTAAGATAAAAATGGAGGATCCTTTCAGCCCTGAAGCTCCAGGACTCTGGATCTTGCTCTTATATTCCTACCAATATCTTCTCTCATATCTGTCCACCCCTAGCCCCAAAATAAAGGAGCCACGAAAGGGAAGATCAGTCACAGGAGGTCAGACTGAGGGGAGAGCTGGCTCTTTTCTCTTTTCCTGGAGGATCCTCATAGACTGGCTGTATGGCTAAAAACCTAGGAGCATTTTAGCATGCATTTATTCATCTATTCATTCATTCAAGAAACAGGGAACATCTGGTTTGGTGCAAGACATTGTGCTAGGTCTTGGGTAAACAAAATTTAAAAAGATGCTGTCAAGAAACTTTCAGTGCAGTAGAGGATGTTCAATTCCCCTGCTATATATTCTGCTAGAGATTTTGAACTTCCTTCCTTTTCTCCTCCCCCTTCCACCCACACTGCTTTTAATAAGAAATATTATGATGGAAGTTGATGGAATATATGGATAGTATGGAGGTAAAAAAAAATACTGGAAACCACAGGCCTGGTGTAGGAGACAGATTCCTATACAGGCAACTAAAAATTGCCATCATATGATATATTACAGGGTGATATTCTTTGGGCCATAGAAATACAGCCACATGTACATACCTAACCTTATGTTTCCTATCCTTTTTGCAGGAGTTTCTTACATATCCAGCTTCAGGGCTCAATTAACAAGTATTATAAATCCTATATAATAAAAAGCTCCAAATTCCATCTAGTTCTTTGTGTCCTCACTGCCACTCCCTTAATCCAGTTTTCCATCATCATTTACCTGGATTACTATAGCACCTCCTAACTCATCTCCCTGCCCGCTTCAAGTCCATTTTCTATACCATAGCCAGAGTGATCTTTCTAAAACACAAATTTGATGATGTCTCTCTCCTGCTGTTGTACATTTAAAGTCTAAACCCTCAGTGCAGGTTAGGTTAACCTCTGTGCATTTACCTCTGTGCATCATTCAATATTGTAATTGCCTGCATAGTTGTCTTTCTCCTCAACTACAGAGAAATCTCTGTGAAGATGGAGCCTAGTTTATTCATCAGTAAATGAATGAGCTTAGCACTATGCCTGGCACTGAGAAGGTGCTCAGCAGTGTTTGTTTGGTGAATGACTTATGTCAGTTTGGAGGTCATATTCGGTAGAAGTCATAGTCATAGAGAAAATTTGGATATAGAAGATGCTCAGTAAAAGTTTGGTTGAATGAATAGATAGATGTAATGGTTCGTAGACTGAGAACAGGCATAGACAATAGAACCCTGAAGACTAACATTTCACTGGGTGGTAGAAGAAGGTGAATCTGTGAGAGTGATTGAAAAGACAGGAAGAGAGCGAGGAGGGAACGTGGGAGGTGTGCCACACAATAAGTGTTTCTCAGTAACTGTTTCTGTCCCCAGGGCCCAGCACAGGGGTAGGCAAATGAATGAGTGAATGAATGCTGGTCAGCAGACTTACATTCTGCAGCAAAGTGAAGACCATAGGGACTGAGATATGTTCCTTGGACTTGACAGTTAGGGGATCCTTGATAATCTATTGGATAATTACAGTTTTAGTGGGGCATTTGGTGCAGAAGCCCAGGGCAACAACTGAAGTGTGAATATAAAGGAAAGGGAGATCCTGTTTGATTGTATCTACAGGTGGGAGATACGTGAGGATATCTGCACACTGAGGGTGAAAATCTCTGCCTCCCTCTCACTGCTCACCTGGAGTCACAGCTCCTCGGCGGATGCTTTGGTCATGGGTGAAGAATACTGAATATGTGGATGAATTGTGGGTGTTTACTAGGCAGCGTCAAGTTGCCAAGGAGGTGGAGGCGAGAACAGCCTCAACATTGGCCACGCTTGGGGCCAGCACGGTGGCGCAAGCAGTTGAGTGCGCGCGCTCCACTGCAGCCGGCCGAGGTTCGCAGGTTCAGATCGCTGGCGCGCACCGACGCACTGCTTGTTCAAGCCATGCTGTGGCGGCGTCCCATATAAAGTAGAGGAAGATGGGTATGGATGTTAGCCCAGGGCCAGTCTTCCTCAGCAAAAAGAGGAGGATTGGCGACAGATGTTACTCAGGGCTGATAGTCCTCACAAAAAAAAAAAAAAAAAATTGGCCATGCTTGGCCGGCCTGAGAGACGTCTCGTAGTCTGCAGAAGAGGAGTTCTGGTGAGAAGAGGCACAGATCCTGAAATCGTGGAGGAGCTGCTGCTTCCAGTGCAAAGCACAGGGAGTTACGGGTCAGGCAATGACCTTAATTCTTCCCCTTGCAAATTTTCAGCTTTACCCAGTGGGCCACTTAATACTTTCTTCTGCTGCATATTTTCTTTGTATTTCTCTAGTAATGATAATGACGATGGTGATAATAATCAGAATGATAAGCCAGATACTGTGTTAAGTGCTTTTATAAACACTATCTAATTTAATCTACCTAATAATTCAATGATATAGATAAAAGTATTATCTCCATTTTACAGATTAGTAAAATTAGTTGAATAAATGAATATTTTCTGTTAATATATAATAAAGTCAATGACAAAATAGAATGTTTTAATAATCTTATTTTGTACTCAAATTTTAGGAATAAAATCCTTCATAAAGTGAGGGTGTATACAATATTATGGATTTATAAATGCAGATTGGGGTTAAATACATTCCACAGAGGGCAGTTGATAACATCAGTATGTCAAAATGTCCTTTTAATCTCTTCTGTGTCCTTAGAGAGTTATGATATAAACAAGTGGTATTTAGAAAAAATATATAGCATTTGATTGGGTACCTTTTCCAAAATTTTATATCTTAAGTAATGAAAAAAATTAATTTTAAATTGTTTCCTATCCTGTTTCTAATAATTTATTTTTGAAATTAAAATATTTCTCCTGGCTAATGGGTAAAATTTTCTTGCTCTTAATGTTTACTATGAAAATGCAGAAGTAAAATAGTATTGGGATAATAGCTCACTTAAAATGTAGTTATTGTTTCTTTTAAAGCACCAAAATATAAGTACATTTAGGATCAATACTTGAGTCTTCACAGCCACTGCAACCAACTGAATGAAAAATATATTTTAATATATTCTGTAAATGAGTGATGATAGCACACAAGAATGACAGTGTCTCTTGTGTTATTCCCTATGCAATTCTCAAAACTGCTTTTTCTTGTGGTAAAACAAAACCAGGGAAAAAATGCATTGCTTTTCAAGTAACCTTAAAGGCCTGCCTTTAAATAGACAACAGAAGCTAGGGAGATCAACACTGAGAGATCTTAGCTGCATTATTAGTCTACCTTTTCGTGTTGCAGAATTACTACACATAACATACATGGGGGTCTACACTACAGTTTTAACAAAAGACCTTGGCTGTACCGACTTAAGAAAGGGATTTTATTCTCACCTCCTAAATAGCTACTTCTTTCTTTTTAATTCGACTTAGATTCAGCAAGAGAATTTAAATGTATTTGAAAATTTTAGTGGAGAGAAATACTCCTTAATATCAGATAGATTAAAAAACATGCGTTGAATAGGTGACTCAGGGGCTTTCGCTAAACTGGCCATGAATGCTGAAACCATCTGTTTTTCTGGACGTTGTCAGGGTGAGTGTGGCAGAGGCAGCTGTTTGAAAAGGGACGCTTTGGATGATGAACCAGCCCATTGTTTCTAAGCAATTCACTTCCATTCAGAGGCTCTACCCAAGCGTACTATAGAGCAATCAAAATCAAACTATTGTTTGTACCAATCATATTGATCTGAAAAGAACGTGGTGGGATGACCCCATTGTAGATGCAAATAGTTGTTCTGAGCAGCTGTATGCTGGCTAATATGTACCTCAGTAGGAAACAGGCTTGAAAGCTAGAGGGCTCTCTGCACCCTACTGGGGGCAGAAAAAAGATTATACCAGATTGAACTGCAGTTTAAGGGGACTGGGGGGAATGAAGACAGGTCTATTGGTATTAGTGGTAATTTTCTCTCACAAAAAAATTGTCGACATTAACTCTGTGGTGGTAAAGCTATTTTTATATTAAAGCTTTCTGCAAACTAGAAATCTAGAATCTCCATAAAATTAGATAATGACTTAAAACTATAGCACAAAAAGTGATTTGCTTTGGTTGCAAATGTCCAGTCCTGACTAGTTTTGCAAATTAGAAAATGCACAATCTTGCCTTATCTGGAAATTCGTACACTGTTTAAAGTTTTAGAGTTTATTTACAATGCAGAAAAATGTAGAAACAATCTTGATATTGCAATATTTGCAGGAATATTAAAAAGAACATTTTTTTGTCTGAGTGGAGAGCAAATGGAAGCACACAAAATGAAAATTATACTGTTTAGTTTTTTAAAATGACCTGAATGCTATCTTTTATCCATTAACATTTAAGCTTTTTGGTTGTCCTTGTCACTTCATTGCATGCATGCTAATATCTTCTCATATAAAATTTAATCTGTTGAACTAAATGAAGGAATTAGTATCTGAAAGACATCTTTCATTAAGCAATTAACGAATCTCTCCAACAAATCTACAAAAGCATATGTGTTTATATTTAATAATTATTTGTATGATCAGCCAGTTATAACACATGCATACATTTTGTTTTAGTCGTAATATTACTACACCTACACTTATTGTCATCGTACTATGGAGGCTTAATAAAAATGTGGTTAAAACTGGTTATTTGCTAAAGAAGATATACATTTATAGTTTATTGACTCCTAAAATTCCTCTGAGATTCAGTGTAGAGCAGTGACAATGCCCTCAAGCAGAGCTTTTTGCTTGTGGATGAAATATTGCTTTATTTTGCAGTGAAAACCAGAAATAACAGGGTAAAGTTAAGACAATTTTTAGGTTTGTGGAATATGTTTGAAAGAAGGCTCAACACTATATGTGCCAACCAACTTTTATTGTCAAACATGATAAGACTTTAATTTGAGTCTTTCTTAAGAAACTAAAAGAAAATATCTTGAGTGATCCACAATTTTTATTGCTTAAATAATCATTTCCGAGCAACACTAATTAGCAGCCTACCTTGCTTCTCCTGAACATATTCAGTTGTCTTGATGTCACTGTATATATGGCATGGGGTGGAGCCTATGGAACATTTTATCATGGCAAATTCAGTCCATTACTAGGTTGGCAGGCCTGTGTAATGTGAAAGAAAAATACTCAAAGCTATTTTTCAATTAAATCTCTGATTTTTACTTGAATTGACATATGTGTGAATGGAATGGCTATGAAATATCTTTCGACTCCATTGGTTCAAACTTCTTAAATGTTTTATGTTTATATGTTTATACAATTAATAAAAATAGGCAATATTTCATTATTATAACACACAATGGAGTATATTTCCCCTCTAGTTTTCGGAGAATGAGACCAATTACAAGTTTTTTAAGCCAATATAAAGAATTTATTCCAAAAAGCAATTTCCGGGTTGTATTCCTAGTATAAGTAAACAGTTGGCCAAATTTCCCATGCCTCTCTGTAGAAATAACTATAGCTGTGGTAAGTGATATTCTGAATAATAACTTGAGGTGCCATAATGACATGTCAGCCACCAAAGAATAATTACATAATGTTCATAATACTGTACTTAACAATAGCTACTTATTACTAGATTTTACTGTGTGCCCATAGGGAAGTTCAATTTCTTTATATGGAAAGAAACAATTTACTGCTCCAAACTAATAAAATGAAAAATATATTAGTATGTGTTATGGGCTGAATCGTGTCCCCCCAAAATTCACATGTTGAAGCCCTAACACCCAGTATCTCAGAATGTGATTATATTTGGAGATAGAGCCTTTAAAGAGGTAATTAAGATTAGATGAGGTCATACAGGTGGGCTCTAATCCGATCTGAGTGGTGTCCTCTTAAGAAAAGGAATTTGGACACACAAAGAGACACCAAGGATGTGTATGCACAGAGCAAAAATCATATGAAGACACAGCAAGAAGGCGGCCATCTGCAAGCCAAGGAGAGAGGCCTCAGAAGAAACCAAACCTGCAGACACTTTTGAGGCAGGTTTTTGTATTTTAGCACAGATAAGGAAGCAGAGGCTTAAAGAGGTTCAGATTTACCAAGGGTCCCACAACTAATAACTGAGAAGCTTGGTTTTGAACCCACGTCTGTGTGTCAAGCCTTTCTCTTATCCACCATGCTGCCCTCTGTCTCAAGCAAGTAAAGAAGTGTATCAATGCCATTTAGAAAGAATTTCAGCAATAAATGGAGAACTATGAAGACTCTAAATTTTTAACCTTCATTCATAGAAAAACTAGTTAACAAAAATGGTCCATTACCCCCAAATTTTGTTAATAGATGTTAATATTACACGTTAAATGTCTCACTTTTGGTAATTTTATTTCCATGAGTGAATTTATTGGAAAAACTCACTTGTATTGATTTTCTAGTATGTAAATATTAGCAAGATAAATTACATTTCTCCAGAAGATGCTAACAGAAAGAGTTTAAGTTTATAAGAAAAATGTGTTAGAGATAGAATGTTGTAAAATAAATAATTTAGAAAATTAATAATATTTTTTAATGTACTAAATGTGTTCATAGAGAAGTTCAACTTCTTTAAATGCAAAGAAACAATTTACTGCTCTAAGCTAATAAAATGGAAAATGTATTAGTATTTGAGGGCCATGTCATTTACTGTTTTTTTTAATTGGGTTGAACTACATGTATGATTCAGAGAGTGGTTAGAAGTTGAAGCTGAGAAAACAATAATACGGTCTACTTGATATTTGCTCATATATCTTTGGGGGAGGGGGCAATAATTTATCAAAAAAACTGTGGACATAAGGATATATTTTCTTTTTGTCCTCTTCCATCCTGTCATCACCTGATATCTTAATATTTGTCAAAAAGGAAAACATGTAGGAAACTTGTAGACCTGCTGTTTATTTTTTAAACATGTAGAGAATGCTTACTTTAAGTAAGCATTAAAAAAGTAGTCGATTAAAGGTTTGAGATAGATCAAGGAAATGAGAAAGGCAACACCATGCACTCATCAGCAAATAGAACATTCAAAAGGATACCAGCAACATTCCAAAACAAGTAGGTAAAGTTGGATTTACCTCATCTGTTCCTTTGGAATTCTTATCTCCTTGATCATAGGTCAGCGTTGGCTTTTCCTAAATGATCTGCTTCTGGACTAAAAAGAGCTCTGGAAATCTGACCCAGTACTCTGTAGTGTACTATGCCAGTTGTCCAGGTGATGTCAACTTCGAAGCTTAAACCCCTGTTCTAATAATTGAAATGTCAACAGTTAAGAGTACCTGGTACTTTCCATCAGTCCTGAGTCTGTCCTTTGTTGAAGACACAATTTCTAGCCTGTAGTTTATAGCAGAGCCTTCAGGTACACATGAAAAGAAAGCAGAAACCACCTGCAGCTGACAGTATTGAGTGATTGTGGTTCATGATTACAGTACTCAATAAAATATTAGAAGATGGGAGAGTAAAATTTTCTGTGAGAGTATAAAACATAACTGTTTTATAAAGATTTAATTGTGTTTCTCCTGAGGGAAAGAACAACAGTAATGGCGTTGACAAATACTTTCCCTGAGATGTATTTATATTAATATTTTAAAATATAAAATTAACCTATAGGGCCGGCCCCGTGGCTTGGTGGTTAAGTGAGCGCGCTCCACTGCTGGCGACCCGGGTTCGGATCCCGGGCTCGCACCGACGCGCTGCTTCTCCGGCCATGCTGAGGCCGCGTCCCACATACAGCAACTGGAAGGATGTGCAGCTGTGACACACAGCTATCTACTGGGGCTTTGGGGGGAAAAAATAAATAAATAAAATCTTTAAAATTAACCTATAGAAGGCTGTTTTTCTCTTTTGATTTGACAAATCTTTCCTTGCAGATTTTAGAACTAATTAGCGTTGAACCAAATAAGAAATATAGAGCCTACTAAACAAAGCAAATTATTTCTAGCATCCCTCTTTTTATAAGGTGAAAGAACAAATCTTTGTGATTGCCCAGGAGCCATCTGGGAAACCTCAGAGATAGTTTAGATGTAAAAATTAACTTCAAAAAAGTTTTTTTGGTTAATCTAGGGTCTGATCTCGGGAAGGCAAAATCAAAAGTTGTTAGTGGAAATTTGGACATTTGATTAAGAGAGGATCATAGATGCCTGGGAAGAAAGAGTGGTATTAGCCTGGCTACTTATTAAACAAAGTGGCAATACAATATTTTTAAATAAACATAAAAGAAGGAAACAAAATTATAATGAACTCTAGCATTCTTAGAAATGAGAAACTTTCTTTTTTAATAATCAAGGATATGATAAAGTAAGCAAAAAGCATAGAAAATTGGGGCCAGCCCCGTGGCATAGTAGTTAAGTTCACATGCTCTGCTTCCGCAGCCTGGGGTTCACGAGTAGGGATCTGAGGCACAGACCTACCCACTGCTCGTCAAGCCATGCTGCAGTGGCATCCCACATACAAAATAGAGGAAGATTGGCACAGATGTTAGCTCAGGGCCAATCTTCCTCACCAAAAAAAAAAAAAAAAAGCCTGGAAAATTATTCTGATGATATATAGGTTTCAAAAATAAATAACCCTTTGCTACCTTTGATAAAGAGTGGATTGAATTTTCCACAACCAACTTGACATTTTAACAGAGAACAAAATTCTAATATAATATTTTCCAGTAAAGTATTCAAGAGTTCTTTTTTCTTATGAATAAACCCATCAAAACTGAGAAAGTTTTGCCAAAATGTTAACGTATTTCAGTGCTCATTTTCAATCTTATTATTTGCAATAATTATAAACCAAGTCAAATGAATTTTAAAATATTCCTACAATTTTCTACATGCATGCAAATTATGGATGTCTTCATTGTCCTCTTTTACATGCAGGAAAAGCCAGATACTTTACTTGAGGGCAAAACCACTCTTTTTCATTTGATAAACAAAACACATCTCATTACCTTGTACAGACAGCCTATTTCTCTACTACTGTCGCTTCTAAGATACTTTTAATCACCTATATTAATTATAATTTTTAACTAAAGTAACTTCTATTTCTCAGAAAGAACTGAGAGATAGGTAATCAAGAAAGATTTGTCATGTGCAACCTTTTTAGCAGACTAGCAAAGTTCATGAGCACACACAATATGACCCCCTACAGCCAAAAATATCCATTTTACAACCTTCTTAAAGTGGCAAATGTGAACATATTCATTAATATAACCCAGAGGTAAAACCAGTCCACAAATATAAAAATAGGAAGCAAAAATACATACATTAAAACTATATTTGAGACTAATGGTTCAGTATTCTATTGTACTTAGAAATTTCCAAGTATTTGAAGATTATCTATTAATTAACTCAATATAATATTTGTCCAGGATCTTTACATGAACTAAAGATCTTGAAAATTAGATTTAGGGCCAGCCCCGTGGCTTAGCGGTTAAGTGCGTGCGCTCTGCTACTGGCAGCCCAGGTTCGGATCCCAGGCACGCACCGAGGCACTGCTTCTCCGGCCATGCTGAGGCGCGTCCCACATACAGCAACTAGAAGGATGTGCAACTATGACATACAACTATCTACTGGGGCTTTGGGGGGGAAAAAAAACGAGGAGGATTGGCAGTAGATGTTAGCTCAGAGCCGGTCTTCCTCAGCGAAAAGAGGAGGATTAGCATGGGTGTTAGCTCAGGGCTGATCTTCCTCACACGCACAAAAAAAGAGAAAATTAGATTTAAATTGACATAGTACAGGGCATAATTTCTGTTGTCGCAAAATATTTGTCAGAATTGCAATTCAATTAACTTAAACATAATTTTCTAGTTTTCATCATCATAAATCTTATATGGGACTAATGGTAAACCATCTGATCAGTAAATCAATATTAGAAGTTTAGGAAGTTTATATTAATTCATCTCTTCATTGATATCTACAAAATAGATTGCTGGGATTTTAATTGGTATTGTGTTGAATCTATAGATCAAGTTGGAAAGAATTGATGTCTTAACAATATTGAGTCTTCCAGTCCATGAACATAGAATATCTCTCCATTTACTTAAATATTTAAATTTTTATCAGAATTTTATAGTTTTCTGCATATAGATCCTGTACATATTTCATTAGATATATACCTAAATATTTAATTTTTTTGTTGCTATCGGAAGTGGTATTGTGTTTTTCATTTCAAACTCCAATTTTCATTACAGGTGTATAAGGAAGCAATTGACTTTTGCATATTAATCTTATATCATGTAACCTTGCTTATAAGTGATTATTAGTTCAAGGATTTTTTTTTTGTTCAATTATCTGGAATTTGTACATAGAAAATCATATCATCTACAAATAAAGATGGTTTTGTTCCTTCCTTCTTCTCTGTGTCTCCCAATCTGTATACCTTTTATTTTCTTTTATGGTCTTATTACACTAGTTGAGATTTCCATCATGATGTTATATAGGAGTGGTGAGAGGGGACATCCTTTCCTTGTTCCCTATCTTAGGGGGAAAGCGTCCAGTCCTTCACCATTAAGCATGTTTTTTGTAGATGTTCTTTATCAAGTTGAGGAAGTTCCCCTCTATCATTAGTTTCCTGAGAGTTTTTATCATGATGGATGTTGGATTTTGTCAAATGCTTTTTCTCCATCAATTAATATTATCATGACTTTTCTTCTTCAGCCTGTTGATGTGGTGGATTACATTAATTGATCTCCAAATTGAACCAGACTTGCAAACCTGGAATAAGTCCCACTTAGTCGTAGTGTATATAATTCTATTTATACAGTGTTGGATTTGATTTGCTAATATTTTGTTGAGGATTTTGCATCTATGTTCATAGATGTATTGGTCTGTAATCTTCCTTGCTTGTAATGTATTTATCTGGTTTTGGTATTAGAGTGAGATGGCTTCATAGGATGAGTTAGGAAGTGTTCTGGAAGATTTGTGGAGAATTGATATCATTTCTTCCTTAAATGTTTGGAAGAATTCACCAATGATATCATCTGGGCCTGGTGCTTTCTTTTTGGAAGGTTATTAACTATTGATTGGATTTCCTTGATAGGTCTAGGCCTATTCAAATTGTCTGTTTCTCCTTTTATGAGTTTTGTTAGTTTCTGTCTTTCAAGGACTTGGTCCATTTCATGTAAGTTATCAAACTTGTGGGCTTAGAGTTGTTCATAGTCTTCCTCTATTATCGTTTTAATGTCCGTAGTGATGACCTAGGGATAGGGATCCATAGTGATGACCCCTCTTTCCTTTCTGATATTGGTAAGTGTATATTGTCTTCTCTCTTTTTTTCATAGTTAGCCTGGCTAGAGGCTTTTGATCAATGTCACTGATATTTTCCATGTACCAGCTTTTGGGTTAGTTGATTTTCTGTTTTTTCCTATTTTTAATCTAATTCATTTCTGCTATAAATTGTATTATTTCTTTTCTGCTGCTTGCTTTATGTTTAAATTTCTCTTCTTTCTCTAATTTCTTGAACAGAAAGATTATTGATTTTTCTTCATTTATAACATGTGCGTTTAATGCTTTAAATCTCCCTCTAAGCACTACTTTTGCTGCATCTCGAAAATTTTGATTTTTTACTTTTTTTCATTTTTACTTAGTTCAAAATATTTGTAATTTCTCTCAGAACTTCTCTCATCCATACGTTATATATGACCCATGTAGTATAGAAATATGTTGTTTAATTCCCAAATATGTGGAGACTTTCCAGCTATCTTTCTGTTACTCATTTCTAGATTAATTCCGTTGTGGCCTGAGAACATACTTTGTATGATTTCTTAACTTTTTTTGAAGGTGTGTTTTATGGCCCAGAATGTGGTCTGTCTTGACGAATGTTCCGTGTAAGCATAAGAAGAATGCTTATTTTGCTGGTGTTCCTTCTCCAAGGCTCTTCCTTTCTTTTTGTAGATCCAAGTTTTTGACCTATACCATTTTCCTTCTCCCTGAAGAAATTCTTTTAACATTTCTTATAAGGCAGGTTGGCTGGTGATGAATTCCCTCAGTTTTTGTTTGTCTGAGAAAATCTTTATATCTCCTTTAATTTTGAAGGATAATTTTGGTGCATTTGAATTCTGTTTTGTTTATTTTTTAACACTAAGTATTTCAGTCCACTCTTGCTTGCATGATGAGATGTCTGCTGTAATTCTTATCCTTGTTCCTCTTTAGATAAGAGTTTTTCCCCTCTGATTTCTTTCAAGATTTTCTTTTTGTCTGTGGCTTTTTTGCAGTTTGAATATGATATGACTAGGTGTGGATTTTCAGGATAACTGCTCCATGCTCTTTGAGCTTCCTGCATATGATATGGTGTCTGTCATTAATTTTTAAAATTCTTAGTCATTATTACAGCAAATATTTTTCTGTTTTGTTCTCTCTTTTTTTCTGGTACTTCGATTATGCATATATTACATATTTTGAAATTGTCTCACAGTTTTTGGATGCTTTATTCTGTTTTTTTCTTTTGCACTTCAGTTTGGTAAGTTCCACTGAACTCTCTTTAAGCTCATTGATTCTTTCCTTGCCTGTGTCCGGTCTACAGACGAGCCCATCAAAAGCATTCTTTGTTTCTGTTACACTGTTTTTTGATTTCTAGTATTTCTTTTTGCTTCTTTCTTAGAGTTTTCATCTCTGTCTGCATTATACCTCTGTTCTTAAATGTTGTGTACCTTTTCCGTTAGAGCCATTAATATATTCATCACAGTTATTTTAAACTCCTTGTCTAATAATTCCACACTGCCATATTGGAGTCTGGTTCTGATGCTTGCTTTGTCTGTTTGCGTTGTTTTTCCCCATTGATTATTAAGATTGTTTTGCACAATTTCATCTTATATAGTTTTTTATGGTTCTGCACTACTGTGCAAAGTGAAGACTGCCTATATGTGTGTGTGTGTGTCTGTGTGTGTGTGTTAAGTATTCTGGTCAAGTAATGAAGTAAGGAAGCATAGGAAGTCCTGCATTAATGTTTTTACTTTGCTTGGATATACCAAATAACGTAAAGCCATCTGAACATGCATCCTTAAATTGGCTGTCATCTTTCAGCTTCTCTTTGATTTAGTTGTGGAGCTTTCCTTCCTCAGTCACAGACTGTTACTCAGCTAGAGTTCCTTTTGTGAAGTTTTCTCTATTAATAGACCTTTTACTTAGGAAATAGTAGAAATTCCCTAAATATTTCGAAATTGAGTTTCAGTTGTTTCCCTGATTTTTTTAGAAGCATGTAATAATTCCCTGGAGTTTTCCTTACCGATAGTAATACTTATAATAATAATAGTGTCTAACATTCACTGAACATTTAGTATGTGTCAGCTTCTTTGCAGAGCACATCATATATATTATGAAAGAATATAATGCTTTTCTTCTACTCAACAAATATAATAACTTAAAATTTGAATATATCCAGAAGAAAAAAAGTCCTGTACACATCGATATTGTTGATTTAAAATATGTCTTAGATGTTTTCTCAGCTGAGGCAAAGGGCTGACAGAGTGTGGGGAAGATCTTTCTAAGATCCAGGCACTTCCCCCTCACTGCATGGGGCCAAGAGGCTCCAGTGGCCTGAGACTTGCCCTCTGGAGAAGAGCTGCAGGTGCAAGCCTCTGAAAGCACCAAGTGGATCTGAAATTTGCTTTTGTGTTATACTTACTAACAACATCCTTGGTAACTTGGTTATATGATATAAAAACTTAAATATGGCCCTAGTTTAGAAAAGGAACCAGCCTACTGCGTGGAGATACTGACAATGCATGATAATTATACTTTTCAAATCTTCCCATAGAAAACTCAATGAGCTGTATTTACTTCTTTCTGGCATTATAAAAATTATGTATCCTTTTATGTGCAGAGACAGTTCCTTGGGGATGAAGAGTTATGCATGCTCATTAACAGAAGAATAGGTACCACAGCAGGTACTGCATGCTAAACCCAAGACTTATGACCCTATTGTCCGCATGAGTGGCAAGCATAACTTCTCCATTGTGGTGGTGAATGAGAGAATGAAGAGATAATGATGATAATGAAAGAGGATCATTTAAATGTTCTTGCTCCATACTTTGGTTAAATATTCAGATACATTTCAAATTAACCATACTTCTTCAAAGGTTGGAATCCAGGTGTGATTCAAGCATTACTTTTTTGCTTAATTTCCTGTATTTTGACATAGAAGATACTTTTGGAATTCTTTCTTAGAATTGGCAAACTTTGCCCTGGCTGTGACCCTTGAGTATTGGTTTTAAGTCTTTCAGTCTAAAAAGACTATAGATTGTTCATATGGGTCTTTCTAGACTGACTTTCCCTGCCTCTGTTGACAACTATAGTAGCATAATCTTTGCCTAAAGATTTCTACTTGGTCAACTGTTCCCTTTAGTCCTTTTCAGTTTAGAAGAAGGAAGTGGTGGGACAGATGCGATCACTTTGATGTTGGAATCGTCATGATAAATATTCTGTTCAAGAATTCAGGTCTTTTGTGTGATTTACTGTTATGATCAATGTATATATTGTGTGAAGACCTGATTCATGAGAATTATCATGAAAATTGGTTCATTGGTTATATATACATTAAAAGATCTCCAATGAACAGAAAATAATTTGTGAAGAAAAAATCATTTAGGGAAAGCAATGAATGCTCAGAATTATGTCATCAGGAAACCTGGCCCACAAAGGGAAATGGTGAATTATTATGCATATTGTTTAAAAGAAATAAGAGGTGTGAAAATTTAGGCTCCAAAATTAAAATTAAGTAAAATAAATTATAAGAGACTGCATAATAGCATATTGTCTTAGATTGGCATCCTTAGAAGCAGAACCCCTGTGCAGGAGCTCCCAGGGGAACCTTGGGGAACAGGGAAAGCAAGGCAGAGAGGGAGGAAGGTGAGGAGGCGGGGCGATATCAGGCAGAATCTCCCAGAGGGTGGGCTTCAGCCTAATCCTGCAGAAGAACTCCAGAATATGAATTATATTTATATGTGTTGAAGGTTCATACTCCCTCACCCCGTGATTACTGGTTGACAGTCACAAGGTGTGTGGGAAGGTCACAGACCCTCAGGCCCTTCCCACATACGGCAACTGCAGCAAAGTGGCCCCCGGCAGCCTGAGAGTTGTCCTCTGAAGAGCTGCAGGCTTGGTAATTGAAACATCAGAATACAGATTCAGGGGTGGAGTGCATGCGGAAACGGTAAAAGGAATGGAAGGGGGTTCACCATTGTCTGCTATACGGATGATCCTAAGTTACTTAAGTAATACGAAAAAAATGGATAAAAATTCAGTGAGGATATTTCAAATCTGTGTAATTTCTCAGATTAAAGAAAATAATCAAATCAGCCATATCAGTAATTGTTGTTTGTTGCTTTGTTCTTAATCATGTAACCAACCAGCCAACCAACCCTACTATTTAATGAGCACCTGCTGTAGGCCAGGAACTATACTGGGCACTGTAAGCACATTAACTCTTTGATCCCCGGGGCAGTGAATATGGGTATTATTTCCCCCATTTTAGAGAGAGCAGGGCCCCTGCCAGACACAGTGGTATCCCAAAAATGATTGTTGAATGAACAAATGAATGAATACACTATATTGAATCAAACATCAGCTGGCTATATACCTTTATTCCATTTATCTCATTAAAATACAGCTAGTAACTGAATGGCTCACTCAAGACACAAGCGTACATCTGTCTGACTCTTAGGCCCCAGGTGTTTTAATCTGTTCCTGTATACCACGTTTCCAGAAGAAGTTGTTTTAAATACTTTTAATCTCTATTCCCAAATAATAATAACTCCTTGCATTTATACAGCACTGCCCAGTTCACACAGCTTTCCACATTCATTATCCCATTTAATCTTCACCCACTCAGTAAGGTGTAATACACTCCTTACAAATTGGGCAGCTGATGTTCAGAGAGGTTACGTAACTTATTCAAGGTCACAGAGACTGAAAACAGTAGGGCTGAAGCCAAAGCCAGCTCTCCTGACTCCAAGTCCAATGCTCTTTCCAAAATAGGAAGTTGTTTTGATTATGTACTTATTTTTACATTGTGAGTTTCCCTGTGGATTCAAAGTATTTTGTGGAACTTGTGTCATAACAGGGTCATTAGTCAATACATGTTTTTTAAGCCAATTTCTTATGAAATTGCGTTAAAATGAAGGACTTTCTGATCCCCCCAAGGTACGTATTCAGTCTCTGTAGTTTTTCAGATACACGTAGATTTATGGAAATGGTCTGTTGTTCATTTAAATCGCTTCTGAAACAACTTTGCTAATTAAAAGATGAAAAAGGGAATAAGAGAAACAATGGAGAGTTTTTGCTTTTTGTTTCTTTTAAAGATCAGAGGGCTGAAAGAAGGTTTCTTATCCTACACACTCGTTCCATAAAAGGGATATATTTTTCCTTTAGTTTCATCTCAAGAAGACAACACCTTAATTAAACTCCAGTGGGCCAGTTTAATTAAAAAATGTCAGTCAGATCCTCACAAGGGGACCAGATATCCATGAAACGTACCGTCTGTTTCCTTTGTGATTACTCAGAAATCTCTGACCCTGCACCCACCAGGAGAGCACGTGGTGGCGCTGGGCAGAGCGCGAGCCTTTCTGCAGCTGAGGGAGGAGTGGGCCTGTGGTGGGCTGTGAGGGAAGTTGGGACACGACGAAAAGAGACACCAGGTGGATCATCAGGACCCAGATTTTGAACGTTTAGAGACTTTCTTCTCTATCACTGTACTAAACTAAGGGATTCGTAGTCATAGTTTCTGTTCCCCTCGCCAAGAAGATATCTAAGTAGTTAGTTACTCCTCCATCGCTGCTCCACTTCCTTTCCCCTCTCCCTCTTTCCCTGCTTTCCTTTCTCTGATCTGGCAGGCTCAGACCCTGCAGTTTTGTGTATGTGTGAGAAGCTTTTAGTAGCTACTTCAGCCTGAACCCAGATACCCCTGTCAGCAAGGAAGCCACCTCTGTAAACCCTAGGGCAGAAATGTGAGGAGGGAATGTCATGAGGGATTTCAGAGTCACAATGTACCAAGGGCCTACTGTGGTCATTCTCTCCTGTGGCTGCTTTTAAATACGTGATTTCATTTAATGCACACTTTATTATTACCTCACTTGACACAGATGTGGAACATGGAAGTTTAGAGAAATTCAGTGACTTCCCCCAAATTATAAAGCAAGCATAAGAAGAAGCTAGGAGTTGACCTGCAAAGCTATCCATGACCTGAACAGCTTCCAACTAGACTGGCTTCTCAGCAATCTCTTCTTTATTTATGAAAGTGGCTCTGTTGTTTTAATATGATTATATAAATATTATATGCTTATTTTAAAAATTCAATATATTGGAATAATATGCTGTTTTCATTGAGGACCTTTTAAAAAAATAATTCCTTTTGTTATCAGCTAAGCTTCCACCCCCCCCTCCTTCCTGCCTCCCCATCTCCCTGCCATGCTTGTATCAACAACCTCTTACTTAGCTTTTCAAGCCTTTCTCCAAGAGCGTAAAATCAGAACAAACCTGTGTGTGTGCACACATGTGTGAATAGGGATTTTGCTATTGTTAGGTTTTTTTAAAAAGTGTTCTCTGCGTCTTACTTTTCATTCAAGAATAAATCATGGAAAAATTTCCCGGCCAACTAGTATAGCTCTAACAAATTCTTTTAAAGGTATGTAATATTCCATAATATAGATGGTCCATCGTTTTTCTGTTTTGTCTGTTGCTTTGTTTTTGCCCCAAGAAACAATTCTGTACTAAATATCTTTGGTTACATATGATTTCATATTAGTGCTTTTATTTCTATGGGATAGATTTGGGGTTGAAGAGTATATGCTTTTTTGTGTGTGTGTGAGGAAGATCAGTCTGAGCTAACATCCATGCCAATCCTCCTCTTTTTGCTGAGGAAGACTAGCCCTGAGCTAACATTCGTACCGATCTTCCTCCACTTTATGTGGGACACCGCCACAGCATAGCCTGACAAGTGGTACGTTGGTGCGTGCCCGGGATCCAAACCCAGGCCGCCAGCAGCGGAGCACATGCACTTAACCGCTATGCCACGGGGCCAGCCCCCAGTATATGCATTTTTAATTTTAATAGGTATCTCCAGATTGCCCAAGCAGTTCTAGGATGCGTGATTATGCCTTTTATCAAAAACCCATCAGATGTACATAAGAATGGATACATGTGTTCCTAACTAAAATTTGATGTTCACAAACTCTGCCTATCCCCTGTCAGATGTGTTATAACCATTTCAGCCCTGGATTAGTTACAAACTGGAATCCACAGGATCAAACTGACAACAAATTACCAGAGATAGTGTGTTTTCTTGTGTATGCCCCTACTGAGTTTCTGGGTTACTTAAAACTCACAAAAGTTCTGCAAATTTTACTTAGTGGGCATTTGGATAGCAAATTGTTGCATAGCAAATCCCTGTAGGCATTTATCTATAGAAACTCTCCCTATGATGTGTCGTTATATAATCATAGGAATTTCGAGCTAGAACTGTTACATTGATGGTTCCTCCATATCCTGTGTAGAATCTCTGTGAACCATGTCTTGATGGGATGTGCCCTCAGAGCCGAGCGTGCTACAATGTTATCTCATTGAGTGCTTTGCTGAAAGGCTGTTTCCAAAATGTCTTTCAAAATGTTCAAATTTTTAGAAAGAACAAGACATTTATTTAAATTTACTTTAAAGACCACCGATTCAGAGCTAATGATTGTATAGTTTATTAATCAAATGTATTTAGCAGGAAAAAAAGCCAGCTACAATTCACTTACAATTGAGATTTTACTCTATTTTAACGTTATTTTAATGAGCTACAGATTTGAATGTGAGCTTTGTTCATCTGTTGCTTCCGCTCAATTGCAGTTTCGCCCTAAGAAGACACAAGACAGATTGATCAGGCTTCCAGTCATTGTGAGGCTTAAATGAAGTGAACAGGGCCTTATGTTTCTAAACCAAATGAGAGGATTAAGGCAAAAAGAAAAAGGAGGCAAAAAAATTTTTGAAGTCTCCCCTCCCCCCAAAAAACACTACATCCTTTAAATCATCTGTTTGCTATTCTTAAATTTGCTGCTACAGTATCCCGGTTTTCCTAGGACAGCATCAGAAGATGACATCATAAAAATGAAAATCACGAACATCCCAGACAACTATTAGCATCTGTAAATGTAAGGGGAAAGCTACCGTCTCGTCTCATTTTTTGACACACAATAATTTCAATGCAAAAGTAAAAGTGTTTTAATTACGTTAGATTTTCTTTAGTAGATAATGTCCTTATGTCCAATTTAAAAAGCTATTTATTGTCTAATACTTTGTTAAAAATTATTCCACATTGATATGATTTATTTAAATGGAAATAAAATTTGTTTGAACTAAAAATGATTTTTGTGGTTAATATTTATAGCCGTATTTTCAGCACTGGGTATGTTTTTGAGGAACTTCTCCGCTGGGCCATATAAGGTCTGGCAAGCACATAGTGGACAGGTTTTGTTTGGCTGCTCTTGTTTTTAATTTGCAAGGTGGCCTAGAGAGGCCGTAGCTTCCAACATGCAGTTTTCCATTGTATTTCTACCTTACCTATGCTGCTTAAGATGAAAAAAGAACTTCATATCCAGAAAACGGGACTTACAGAGTGGTCTTCTTAAAGCTGTGGGAAGCTATATGGCAGCTTTGGCCAACCTCCTTAAATGAGAAATTAATCATAGTTTCTGAACTTCCATGACTCAACCTTCTGATAACAAGACAACATTGTGTACCTCCATTATGTTTTTTTAAAAAAAATTATAAATGGTTTATATTTAATGTGAGTTTCCTAAGTTAACTTTTTAGGTAAGAACAGCTTCTAATTAACAATAATCATATTTTCATGAACTAACATTCTTGGTGGAGTAATCCAGATTCTGTGAACTTATTTGAATAATACAATAAAGGAAAACATTTGCAGTAGATAATACAATATAAATATAAAGTTATTATTTTGAGTATTAGATATACTCTAGGACAGTTAAGTAATATACGTTTTTAAAACTGCAAATTTCAGTAGGAGAGCTCACTACTGAAAAATTCCTATTGCTAATGCTATGTATTATAAATATGAATCTTTTAATTGTCCATCACCTACATTTCTATGCTGATTTTGCTTAAAGTGAGACAGACCTGTTTTAGTTTTTCCTGAGAGGGTGTTGCTTATTTTAATTTGTTTCTTTCATATTGATGATAGGATAGATGTGTTAAGACCAAAATCAATATAAAATAAAGTACAGAAACTAAGGTATTAAATAAAAAAGGAGTAGAGAAACACTGTCTCTGTGTAATCCTGGCTGAGCAAAGCACAGAATTCACTAGAGCTTTGTGAGAGCCACGGCAGCTGTTTATCTTGTACTTGAGCTAGTTGTGTAACTTGGTGAATGACAGAGTTGTTTGTAATTTCAGCGAAGATGGGTTTTGTTTCATTGGTCGTTAGTTAAAGTTACTGTTGAAGTTTTAATACATTCCCTATTAAAAATAAAAACAGCCACAAAACAAAAATATGCAAGAAAATTGAGATTGACTTTACAGGTAAAGAACTGAGTAAGAATCAAGTGTTTTCCTATAGTTTGTCATTTGTGATTATATGTGATTTGTAATATTTTACATTTTGATCTTCTGTTTTGTTTGTAATAACAGATTTTTTGTTTAAAGAAAAAATTTTCTATTTATATATTTAATTTTTGATAAATTTTTTCATAAAGAAAACTATTTGAAAGTAATTTACAAATAGATTAAATTCAAAATATAAGTGAGAGGCTTTTAGCAAACTGCTGAAAGATTTTGCTGAAAAATTATATGACACTTTCATTACACAGAGACCATTATGCTAGTTATTAATTATGATAAAATTTAAAATGCATTCACATATAGTTTTATAATTACATAATTTAAAGGAATATTTTTATCACAAGAGATTTATATTTGTTTAACTAATATGTCTTTTAAAATATGCACATGACATACATTTTGGCCTCAGACAAAGATGTATGAATTAAAATTATATAATGTCATACAACCAATCTTAAAGAGCTTAATTTCCCTTTAATGGCATGTATACAACCATTGTGTGGATGTTTTTGCATTGCTTTGAGCATTACATTTTCTCTGAATTTTCTGTCTATCTAAGTAACCGTGATTGTGGTTCATTTCACTTAATGGTCATTCATATAAAATTACAGCTTTGAGAATATTATTATTTGCTTCGGCTAATACCAGTTACATTATTCTTTTATAGGACGGCTGATATTTTCACATGATAGAGATTTTCTCAGTCTCTTGACTTTTTCATTTTATTGTGTTGTTCCTTTCACTGAAAATACACTCATAATAAGGTCAAGGTGAAGTTTTCAGGCTCAAAGCTATAAGTCAATTTTCATGTTAACGATTGCAACAACCTTTGACATCATCCTTTTATTCATTCAGTTTTGCATTCTGTTATGTAAATGACCATACCTGTGTGTTTTTAAAAATCATTATTTCTAATGGGCTTATTAAAAAATCCTTAGGTATTCAATGCTTTTCTGCAAATAAATGTAAAGTGGGTGTATTGCACCTTAGATTGAAGGCCAGTAAGGCAGACAAAAGGGACACCATTGCAAATTAAACCATAAAGGTCTGAAGTATTGTTAAGAGGTTCACAGATACTATGTTCCAATCAGGCTCAATAAGGGCTGAATTCCTATTATGTTTCTAAAGCCTCCAAAAAGACATGGGAAGGGACCCAAAGTTAAAGTCGTGAAATAGAAAGTACTTAGACCAAGAGCACATGAATGTATGACTGGGTAATGGGCCTTTCATCTTTGAAATAAAAACAGTTCAGATCAATTGGAACCGAAGTTTCCCCCTTTGAGAAAGTTTATTTTAATGAGTTTCCATTTTATGCGTGGGCTGCTCTTTAATCCAGGCTGTTCCATTGAAGTCTTACCCAATGAAGATGCAAGACAGATTGTCCAAGCTTGCGGCTATTGTTAGAGGTTGATGAAGTGTATGGACCCTTATGGTTGATAACAGAAGTAGATGGTCAAAGCCAATAAATAAAACTTTAACTCTGATTGTTGGGTGCTTTATGCTGAAAGGTTTCCATTAGCATGGATCTTTGGTTTTGAAGGACTTGTGAACCCAAAGGCAGCTTGTAGCTCTGTTATACATACTAAGTCACTTAGACAAGCAGCAATCTGTCCTAGCTGATCAACTCAGTTTGGCTTTTAAAATTCTAGACTTCTTTTTGGAAATCAACACTATTAATATCTTGACAGACAATTAGCTTAGTATGTGATTCTGCTGCACTATTGATTTATCACAAAAGTGGTTTAAGGAGGAGGTAGTTTGTGCTTTGCTTTGTGGGTCTTAATAATGTAAATTTTAGAATTAAAGATTTAGTATATTTTAAGTGGCTGATATTTGAGTGTGTGGAGGAGGAGGAGATTTTACAAACAATGTTACTCATGGAACTATCTCAAGTGTAGTAAATGTTGGTTGCTCATCCAAACACCCATGGGTATGGCTAGTCCTAGCAAATATTGTGTGCTTGGATTTAAAGATGTGGGAGACTGTCAGCCTGTTGACAATGAGAAAAATTAATTTGAACTGCTGATAAGGAAGAAAAACATACACAATGAATTAAATTTAATAGACTGAAAAAAATGTCTCCAAATTTTTATTCTTCTAAATTCCACTTAATCTGATTTTTTGGGTGATGGATATGGTCATGTACCCATAGTTGTCCTAAAACCTACCCAAACTATTTTTCGTGAGTTGAAGTTCCTTGAAAATCTGCCCAGTGACATCAAAATTATACAACACTAATTTAGCACTTAAAAGCCATTGCATCCCATGACTAGTTAAATCATGATTGTTGTAGCACAACAGATGGAACCTTGGTGACCTTGAAAGAGTAATCTCCCCTCCCCCCCCATTGCCTTGCCACTAGAATGTTAGTTAGGCCCTTGAGGGAATCTACCTCATATTCATCTTTCCAGGTACCCTGAGGAAAATCCACCTCTGATATTTTTGAGGCAATGATACAGATGGCAGCCGTTAGCCCACATCCTGCATCTGCCATTCTACAAGGGACCTTACATACATGGAATGGAACACTCTGCCCACAGGAAGCTCCATCAAACTTCCCCCACCCCAAACAACTGCTATTAACTAACTTCAGACCTAGAGGTGAACATAATGGCCGCATTATGGAAAAATGGAGGCAAGATCCTGGAATTATGGCAGAATGGTATATTTTCTCCTCTTCTCACTATTTTGTAGTAAAATCTATAAGAGTGAAAAAAGTAACAAGCAAGGATAACAATGAGAGAAGTCAGAGGCAATGAGGAAATGAAGAAGGTGGGTTAGGAATTCTAGTGAGGAGAGGGCAGCATAAGTGTTGTTTGGTAATTTATGTAAATTATTCAGTGGGTGTCCTTTTATGCCTCTTTTCCTCTTTGAAGAGTACAGTATATAGTTTATCACCACGTTCACAGTTAGTGGTTTCCCATCTCTTTCTCAATAAGATTACAGTTATTTTATAGCCTCTTAGTATATTTCAATGGTGTCAGACGTTTTAAAAAATATCATCAAAATTTTCCAGCATTTTTGTCTTCCAGAAAAGACAATTTAAGTATTAAGATGCCCACTATTTTTAAAATAATGGTCTTTGAAGAGTAACACAAATCCTAATTTCCACCAAATTTCAAGGTAGGCACATTGGAAAGCAACAAAGATGCTTCCAGAATACTAGCCAGTAATTCATTGGTTGGAGGCCTTGGGAGCTATCAGGGTCTCAGGTCTTTTACTGAAGTCCCCTACTGCCATATTCCTAGATTTGGTTGTTTGATGGTTTGAATTCCCAAACAAGGAGCATGGACAGCTTTATTCATCCATAGGGAAAAAGGATTCTGCATCTTTCTACAAGACATTCTTTCTCTCTGTATCATTAGATTAAATATCTGTTTAAAATATGATCACATGTTGAGTCTATCTTGTTGATTTTTTTAACCTTTAAAAATCGCATCATCATTATATTCAGCTATTCGTCCTGAGAGTAGAGCGATGGGACATCAGTTTTCATACGGTATGTGACACGGAACCAGAAATGGAACACTGTCGTGTCCAGATCTGTCCATCACTGAGGAATGACCTTAGACTTTCTGATCAATTCTGACAAGTCACTGACAGTTTGCAGGGGAAGCACATATGTGACAAAGGACAAGCAGAGGTTTCGTGGTGTCAGCAAGGGTGTCAAAAGGTGTCAGCAAGAACCCTTTGATACTAGCTAGAAGGAGTAAAGTTGCTGACAACTCTGGTATTTGGATGCTCTTGGTTTTCTTTTCAAATGTGGCTTCAGAAAAATCACAGGTGCTCAGTCTTCCAGATACACAGTTTACTGCTGATTTAGTCAACGGCTAAATGGCAGGTCACAATGATTTGAATGCTGACATGTTCTTGATCTTTCTGCCAATTTGCTTATGAATTTGCACACATTTATTGACATAATTCTGAATCCTGGATGACAAGGGGTAAATTGATATTATTTATAAAAACCACTATTGAATTGAATTGTTTTAAAGTTATGTTTAGCATAAAAATGGGCAGTTCTGGCTCTAGTTTGAGTCTTAAAGTGTCAATGTCTATCCCTTGCACAGATGGAACAGAGGCCCTGTAGCATGGTAGTTAAGAGCTTGGGTGCTGAAGCCAGACCACGTGGATTTGAGTCCTGAATTCACTTAAGAGTTGATCTACTTTGAGCACACCACTTAACATTTCTGGGAGTCAGTGTCCTTATCTGTAAAATGAGGATAACAAGAGCTCCTACCTCCTCAGGTTGTGAGGATTATATGGGTTACTACATGTGAAGCTTTTAGAATAGGGTCTGGCATATGGCAGGTGCCATATAAGTGTTTGCAGTTTATTATGCAAACAGTGAATTATGTTGATGAATTTTTACATATCCAGTATGCAGCTTCTATGGGATAGCATAATGTAAAAAGACAAGATCCTTGAGTTTATAATTTTGATCAAATTTGGAAAAGTTTTGGCCATTATTCTTTGAAAATGTTTTTGTCTCCCTCTCTTCTCTCCTGGAATTTCAATTACTTTTATTGCTTAGACTGCCTTATATTGTCCCACAGATCATTCTTTCTCTTATTTAAATCTTTTATCTCTTTTTTTCTTCCTTTTGAATAGTTTCAATTGCTATTTCTTCAGGTTGGCTGATCTTTTCTTCTACAGTATCTAATCTAATCTGTTGTTAATCTCATCCAGTGTAGTTTCATTTCAGCTGTTTTATTTTTCATCTGTAAAATTTTCTTTTTTTTTGTATCTCCAATTTTTTTTCAAGTTCTTATTTTCTTCTATGTTCTTGAGCAAAAGGAGCATATTTATATTTGCCATTTTAACATCCTTGTCTGCTAATTTTATCCTCTCTCTCATTTTGGGGGGCATTTTTATTGATTGATTTTTTTTTTATGTGTTTTCCTTATTTGCATGTGTGATAGCTTTTATTGCATACTGGACATTGAGGATTTATTTTGGGGTGCTGAATTTTGTTGTGTTTCTTTTAATAGTGTTGGGCTTTGTTCTGGCGTGCAGTTAAGCTTCTTTGTATCAATATGATTAATTCGAAACTTTCTTTTAAATTATGTAAGGTTGGGTCTTGAAACAGATCATTTGAAAAATCTCATACAAGACACTGACAATTTTTTTGATGGTGCTACTTATTAACTTATTAATCAGCTCTCTATCCGTTCATCCAACTAATACTTTATTGAATTTCTCTGATATGGTGAAGATGAATAAGAATCCTCAAGGAGCTTACAGTTCAGGAGAGAAGATCAATAAAGACATAGAATGAGATCAGGCAGTGATATGCACTGATAGAATTATATGCAAAGTGCTGTAGAATCTGCTGATATCTTACCTTTCCTATGTGTGTATATGGATGTTCAACCTAAGTGTACTCTCTTATACTGAATTTTCTTTTCTCTTTGGTTATTCCCTCTTGGCCTCACAGTGTTTAAGAAAATTTCAGTATTATGAAACTGTATATATATGTATATATAATGAGGAGGGCAAAAATGTGTGTACTTTTCTAAAAATTCAAGGATTTGTTCAGCAGATGTGTCTTGATTGGCTGTAATGTGCCAGTTCACGGCTGGAGCTACAGCCACGAACAAAACACAGTCCTTTCAAAATGCAAATTCAAAATGCACCATCCAGTGGTGGTGATACATACCACATTACAAAGTTATGACTCTGTATTTATCTTCCTGCTTTTAAAGTCACATGATGATTCTAGCATCGAGTTAATGGTCGAAAAATTGCCCTTGGGCAGGCCAGCTTGTTCCCTGTTCTGAGCTCCAGATTTTAAGTGCTGCTGAAAATGGCTAGTTCCAGAGAAGTGTTTTAAAAAAGAATTGCTGATGTATCTATATATTTTTGTCTGTGAGAGTGCTATTTTTGTAGATACAAATTGGATTTCTTTTTTTTGGAGTTTTAGGGTATGAATTTCAAGAAGATTATTAATTGCAAAGAAAAGCCAGACTAGGAGCTACTACTACAAGTGTTACTACTACTGTTACTGCTAGCTGTGATTTCCTGAGTGGTCAACATCTGCCGATGCTCTGTTAGGTGCTTTGTGAAGTTCTTTACTTATCTCTTTTCATCCTCAAAAGAATCCTATGAGGTGTAGGATAATAATAGTACAGAATAGAAAAGTGAAGATGGCCATGAAATGATTTTTTTAAGTATTTATGAAAATGAGACATAGTCACCAAGACAGAAATAATTTTAAATCTGCATTATTGAAAGTCCTATAATAAGACTATTAGCGCACGCTACATTGCACATTGTAAATTGCAATTAGCATTGTTGAATTGATGACTGAGTAGATAGCTTTCTGAGCAAACCTTATTTAGAAGATTCGAATCAAATTCTACCTTATTTTCTAGAAGGAAGGCATATTATAAGAAAATTTGGAATTTAAAATAACCCCCACAAGTGCCTTTCTCAGAATCTCTGCCTTACTGAACGGCAAATGCCCCACTTAGCTTTCCAAAGAACTAACTAAAAGTTGGATAGGAGACAAGATTAGAATGGTCAGTGGAGATGTGCAAGGGAAAGATCCTTCTCTGCAGACCGTGGCTTCCTTCTTGAAGGCAGGGGCTTCTTTCAGAGAGTGACAGATGACAAGATCAACACTGGGCAGATGACCTTCCCTTGATACCTCACCCTCTTTTACTTTCCCAGAGAGCCATCATGATGGGCTGCTCTGCAGTGATGGGTCCTAGAGCCGTGGGGCTGCCAATCAAAAGAGACGCCAGTAGGTTTACCGTGGAGCTGTGAGATCATTTCCGTTCAGCTGTGAAGTGTGTAAAAATAGAGAGCTGGTTTGCAGTGATTCTGCTGTTCAAGAAGTTTAGCTGATCTCTCTACATCTCTGTGCTGAGATGACAGAAAATAGTACCAAAATTATTAGAGCTAAAGTTCTCTAGCACTTCTAGCATTGTCTTCTTCTGGTGGATGAAACTTTGAAAGATTTGAAAAAAGGAACTTTTACTCCACCCCTCCCCCCAGCCCCATATCTCCCCTCCCGCTTCTAAAAATACAGAACGGAAATGCACAATCTGCAATGTACTTTCTTCTATATGTGTAGTTTGTTATGATGGAGAAGGTATTTTTAAGCTGAAAAAGTTATGTGTGGTTTTCTTCTTTAAGATCTTGCAGGAGTTTTTCTACTTTAAACTACTACAAAGTAGGTATTTTCTTTTAAAATTAGGTTGCTTGAATATTTTATATAATTTTAAATATTAAGCTTAATTTGAAAGTAAGATATTTTATCTATTTTTATAAGGTGCTTTATGTTTATATACGTACATATTATATATATTTACATAAATACGTTATAAATAAAAACCTGTTATATTACATTATATTATCTATATTTTACAAAGTGTTTTGTATTTACATATTCATCTATAAATCAACCATTGATTGATCCATTGATGAAATTTATTGGGATCCTACTATGCACCAGGTACTGTGGTCCCACAGTGATATAGGAAGTAGGTTTCTGAATCTAAATTTGGTAAGTGTCCTAACTTAATCAAGTACAAAGTGTGGTACAAGTGCTAGCAGAATTCAGGGAAAAGCAAGATTGCTTCCAACTAAAATGAGAGAAATTGAGAATGTAAGAATGGTTTAAGAGAGAAAGTGTCTAACATAGTGCCTGGCATATAGGAATTGCTTAAACAGAATTTACTCCATGAATGAACAAATGAAGGGGAAATGGCATTTGACCTTGCAAAATGAGTAGGTTGGACTTGAAACAATACACCAGCAGAGGCAGCCATGTGAGCAAAGAAAGCGAGAAGAGAAAATTCATGCAAGTTTAGGGAATGGGGGACACTCGGTGTAACTGGACTTCAGGGATGAGTGATTGTGTTTTAGAAGTAGGTTAGAGCCAAAAATAGAGGCCACCTCAGACTCCACGTTAAAGAATCTGGATTTTGTGTGTACCGCGGGAAGACATTGAGAGTTTTGGAGAGAAGCAGTGAGCTGCTTAGATCTGTGCTTTACAACTTCGCTGGCGACACTGGTAGGCTAGGAGAGAATGGAGAGATTTCAGAATCACAGGGACTGGTTTTGAGACTCATTCAGTCAGTGAGATTGAATCTGCTGTGATTGTCTTCTGCTTGAACAATACCCTCAGAAAAATGAACTGAGCCACATTGTTGTTATCTGATAGGACTGTGTTTGATATGGCCTACAGAAAATGCTGCCAAATACTGTGGCATGACACAATCAGTCATGAAATCAGACTAAAATAAGTTGTTCCCAAATGGTGAAATGTGAGGTGAAATATCTCATGGGAAATAAAAATCTGCATAGTGAAACTAACTCAGAAGTTAAATCCTTTGCTATCTATCGTGCTTAATTTTCAATAGTCTTAAGAGCTTCTGAGGAGAGTAGTTTCTAAGTCAATATTTTCTTTTTTCTTCTTTGGAAAGGCCACACATTATTTAAACCACTTATCCTTTTTCTTGTGCTTATAACACAAATTATGGCTCCATCCAGACTAGCCCTAATGTATCTCACTTTTAATATCCTTCAGAACTGCTTCATTCTTTGTGAAATACACAAAGTAATGACTGTAGAAAACAGTCCAGTTTTTTATGAACAGCCTTATAAATTCCAGAATTCTAGTTTCTTAATAATTTTTATCGTTCCACTAATACATTTATATACGTTCTGAGTAGTCATGAAGGCATTACTTGAATATATGTATATATATATATATACATATATATATTCAATTCTACACAGACACACACCCCCCACCCCCACCCATACCATTAGAGTATTTTGGGGAGCAGTGAGAAGTCAATGCGTGATTCTCCTTTTTTTCACTCTATGCCTTCTATCAGAAACAACTGATAAATAAGATAGGTGACAGAAAGATGGAAATCGAATTTATTGTTCATTAAGCTGGTTGGAAAAATGAAGCTTGACATTTACTGCTGAAACGGTTTGCATAGCGTTCTCTGTTTTGGCTCTTCTTCCCAACACGTGGACATGATGCCCACCTGAGGAAATAATTGTGTCTTCAGAGCACACACCCCTTGCCAGGAGAATTGCTGTCCCCCATGGCATGGAGCTGATGGGGAAGAAGAAGAGAATCCCCCGCTGCTTCTCCTTTTTCAAGATTAGCTCCCCCCATTGGATACCATGGAGCAGTGCATGTCAGATCATTGTCACCCACAATAAGACAAGTTAGCGTTCCTTCTTTGGGGGGAGGCAAAGGAGGAGGTGATTACAGCGCAGAGGGAAAGAGCGATTGTGTTATCTAGGGGAAATCCTTCCACCTAGCTACACAAAATCAGTGGAAGGGACGTTCACTCTAACACACACACACACACACACACACACACGCATACACATATTCACAAATATCTTCAGGCTTTATTTGAAGGAAAAGCTTATGTAAATATTTTTGACTATGATTTTGGGGTGTTACTGTGATTTTAATAACTAATACTTTTAATGTTAAATATTTAATAGATCAGAATGCATATTTTATATACACATATACATTCAAGAATGCAGAATATTTTTAAACCATATCTCAAAAAATAATGAATTTATAATAAAACGTTAATTCAGAAAAGTAACAAGTTAAATTTTAAAAGTCATCATGAAAATATTAAATATGGAAATTATGGTGTTATTTCAGAAACTTTAATTGAGCTCATGATGATCAATGTGGAGGTATCATGTTTTAATAACCGCAAAATACTTTAGTCCTTCTACACTTGGTTTACCCATTTTGTTCTTAGTTCTTCTTTTATTATCTTTTTTGGAAGCTTTTCAGATGTCTTTTAATTTTATTGTATGGCGTCTCTCCAGTCACCTTCTTCTAGAAACTCTTCAGTATTTGGCATCCGATGGTTAAATGGGAGGCTATCACACACAGGATGTAAAGCGACAAACTGAGATGTCTAGGCAGCCTAGTAATCCTGATATTGACATTATAATTTTAAAAGATATTTTATTCCTACCTTTGTGTTTTGCATGGGAGACTTCTTTCCTTAAAGATTTCACGTGCAACAAAATAGTGATAAATAAGTTTTGCAAGGTACCAATGAAAAGTGGTAGGGTGTTGGCCAATTGTGAGAATAGAATAAGGATGTCTTGTTGAATAGGGTGAACTGGTAGCAGCAATGGGGACAAAGTAGAGAGCAGAAGGTGATATCATAGAACCTCCAAACTCGGTAAATTTAAGAGAGTAAAGCCAAGATTTCATTCAGATCTTTTATAATTCTAAGTGAAGTAAGTAGATTAGATAAAATTTACACTCCAGACTCAATATTTAGTTTAGATAAGATTTATACTCTGTTTTCCAACATCTGTTCTCAATCCAGATGACCTGAGATAACCTGACATACAATCGGACAAGGAAGGAAAGGAGTTCTTTTGCCCTTTCTGCCCTTAGCCGTTGCTCCCAAAGGCCTTTGTACATATTTGGATATTGCGAAAGAAACACAAGCAAACTCGAAGAGATTAGAAGGATGTGATTAGCACTTCCGATTCCCAGCGTAGTTCCCTTCTGCCTCTGTCCCCTCTCTCACTGTCCATCATACGCTGGTGTATATCTCTCTATTTCCAAGTATACTTTGGTAGTGATTTATAAAAAATAGCCTCGCCTCATTTCCTATGTATATTTACCAATAAAACCTTCTTCAGAAGTCCAGAGTTTATGATTGGTCAGAGTAGAGAGAATTTTACATTTAAGTCTTTAGAAAAACAAGTTATAGTCCAAGAAAAATGAAAAAAAAAAGCCCCTCAAAACGAACTTAATAAAAGGTCAATATTTTGATGAAATGGTTTACTAGTAGAACTTGGGAATAACTGACTATCCAATAAAGCCTTGCTATTTTAGTGATTGGGGAGACTTTTCATTTCAAATGACAGCTGAATTTCATTCCCAGTGACTAGCTTTTGACTGCAAGTCCTGTGTGCAGTAGAATCTATTGAGTTTTTAAACAGCTAAGTCTGATTGGGTTTGTGAAGTTTCTGTTCAGTCAAAAGAAAGGAAGAGGTTACTCTTCAGTACCAAATAAACCCCCTTGGGTTTATACTTTTGCCTAGAAAAGAACTTCTGCCTGGAGATGACATCAGAAAGCTAATTGACTAGTCAGTTATCAGGGGAATGTGGCCTTGAATCAGATAAACATGTTGAAATAGATAATAGACTCTGGAATTTGGGAAATAATGTTGGCTTGGATATTCATTTTGTTGGCCCCTAGGGATCCTCAAAACTAAATGAAAGTGAACTCCGTTAAGGATGAAAGTATTATCTTAGTAGAACTCTCAGACTTTCATTTTCTCTCTTGAAGTCTTGTTTGGTGCACACATATGTTGCATAGCATATGCATTTTGAGTTATTCTGGTGTAGATTCTAAATGCATACTAATGCATTATTGTTTCAAGCTGAATCATTCGGAGTTTCTAATACAAATTTTTATTCTGTGAGCTGCTAGATGGCATTAAGTAGATGAATTGCTCCATTCCATTTTTGGTTGTGATCTAAATACCTTCTTTTAAGAAAACATTTTTCTGATAATAATCTTTGCTGTCATTTCTAGAAGGCTTACTATGTGCCAGTGAGGCATTACTGTTACTGCGCTCCTTTTGAGATGCGATTCAAAGAGGTAAGACACGTGTAATGTGACAGGTGCAACCCAGGTCTTCCTTGAAAGCCTGTTCTTGGTGGTGATGCTGGACCACCTCTCTATCAAGCAACATCATTGTTTATGGGGGTTATTTTAATATTTTTAATAGGGGATGAAATGGACCTAATGAAATCCAGTTGATAAGAGTACTAGAGCTGTTATTTAGGACAAGAGTTTATTTCCATTGTCCTGAAGCAACCAAGATTTCTTGCTGCAACTTGCTTATCAGAAACCAAATAAGGGAGGGAAACTTTGATAATTACTAAACTTTGACATCTATTTTTATTCCATTAGAATTAGGATCCTGATTACCAAAGTTAGAAAGATGAGAAGTTACATACTTAAGTTATTAACAATTTCTCAGTTAGTATATGTGAAGAATAATTTTTTTGAGAACAACTATCTTCCTAGCTTAAGAGTATAAAAGAGCACCTAAATTAAAATCTTTCCGTTATACTTATTATTAGCACATTTTACTCAGTCTTATACTCTACTTTACCATTAACTCTAACCTCACCTTCACCTTTGCACTCCAAAGTTTCCTTGAATTAGGATCAAATTTACAGCTAAATAGGGTGTGCTTTTGTTTCAAAGACAATTTTACTGAATATATTTTCAGAGAGAAATGTTATCATAAGCTTGAAATTTACTAGCATTTAATTAGAGGAGTTCTTAATACTGTTTTTTCTACAAAGTATTTTTAAATATATATTTAATAAAAAATAATTCTTCTATAAATAAAAAATTTAAGGCTGATTTTAGACCTCCTGGGTTATAATAACCTGTTAGAGTTCAGAAGGCTTGTATATACACCACAGTGTTAAATGCCCCAAATATCAAAGTGCCATGTTCCTGAATTTTATTGTTCTCGCCAAATCACTGTATTATCTTGATACTTTTTAGCATTTTCAGTACAATTATTAAAACAGTTATAGTGGCTCTAAAGGAATGTAATTGGAAAAGAAAGATGACCTGTACGGGATGAAATTCTTAATTAATCTTTCACTGTTAAATTGTTCAAAATTAATCAAGTATATTGCCTATAAGATGCCAACTACACTGTACATACCTCAATGTTATCATCACCAGGCCATATATTAAAAGTTAATTTCTGATTTTAAAGTGTACTTTAACTGCAAAACCATCAATCCTAAAAAATTCCATTACCAAAAAAAAAAAATCTTATAAGACCAAAGAACATGATAGAGAGAGTACTTTGTGCTTAATGTTTTGAGATTATTTTTTGGTGTGAGCTTTGCAACATCAAATTAGGATAGTATACGTTTTTATTAAATAACTAACCCGATGTGGAGAATACTTGCTCATTCACTCATTCATTCATTCATTTATGGAACACGTATTTATTGAAAAAAGTTAGGTGTCAAGCATTGAGAATAATGACTGTGAAATGCAATAGCAGTTTTTTGGTGTATAAGGAGACAATAAACAACTTGAATTCTAATCACATTTGTAGATAAATATCCTTGGGACTATGAGAAAATTATGGAAATGTGGTCTGTCCCCCCCAACTTGTTTTGAATTATGCAGATTATACTCTCTGCTGGTTCTCAATGTTTTTACAACCCTAACGCACCAGAGTGACAAGACACACCCCACTAGACACATTTGGCCCCTAGGGCAGTGCTTCTCAGCTGGAGGGAGGAAGTCACTTGTCCCTTTGCTGGAGCTGGAGATGAGTGAAATAGTCCCTTGGCTCTCTGCCCCATTCCTAGCTTGAGAATCACCAGTAAATGTGATCATGCTTAATTACTGAGCAGGCCACAGAGCGAAATGCCTCAATACATCCAGTGCAAGGTCCATATGGTCCTAATACAGTCAGTAGGACTAGGTAAGTTTAGTTGATTTTTTCCCCATTAAATTAACTAGTTGTTTGATTTAATCACTTACCTTGACTAGATGTTTTTGTGTCCACACAGACATAATCTATGTATCAACATAAAGTAAATATATTATTCAGTTGGACATTTTGTTAAGATGTGATTCTAATCAGGGCCATTTTAAGATAAACATGTAACAGATGTTCCTCAAAGCCAGAATAGCATGAAATACTGTATTTCATTGAATGCAAGAGTCAAGAGTCCAGTCTAAGAAGCTTTGATGCTCGAGCCCTGTTGATCTTGCCAGAGGTATCAACGGCAGCCACTTGGCTGGCAGAGACTATAAGAAGCTATTTCAAAGAGGTAAGATGTAAAAAATGTGCCGTTGTTCTCAGAATCCATGAAATAGGGTAATACTTTTTCCTTAAACTTTTCTGCCTGTGTTCTGATACATACTATATTCCTAAACCTACATGTAAAACATGTAATGGTACACATCAAGAAAGACTTACATATCCATGTAGAGAGTATCATATGAATCAAATAGGGGACCTGCTGCAATGATTAAGATCCAGCTGTGGAACTGATAGACATTATTCATCCACCTAGATATACATTTTGATAGGGTATCCTGCAATACTGGTTTGATTGAATGACTTGAAATTGGGTAAAATCTTTTCTGTATTGGGCTAGCCATACAATCGAGTGGATGATGCATGAGTAGAATGGACAAGCTACTTAGTGTCATGATCTAAGGAACTCAAAAAAGTAAAATTTTTTTTCTTTCTTTATTTGAACATTATCTCAGCCTTGCCTCTTCTTTAAAATAGAAGTGCTTCTCTAAGAGTTAGTATATCATCTCCCTAACAACTTAGTATGAATTAGTATTTTTGATTGCTTTCTCTCCTGACTAGGAATGTAGAAAGAAAAATGCAGAAAACAAAAGGATAATACTGAAGAAAAACTTGAGCTATTTCTCTGGTTTGCCTAACCTCCTATTAGGACTTCATTTATCACATAAAATATTAATTTTAGAAAACCATTTTGAGAAACCAGCAAACAAAAAGTTGAAGAATGAAGATGAGGTCCGTCCATAGTTAAAATACTCATGTGATTTGAAGTGTAACGTTGGATGAGCAATTAAAATGCTTCTTAAAAAAGGCAGACTACTGCATTAATTATTAGTTCAATCTATCCTAAAGTTTCCAAAATATGCACTCTTGCTATAAAGATAAGAGGACTAGATTAAAACAATCAAATGTGCCAATGTGTTTTCTCAATAGTCATATATTCTCTTCCCTTTCTGAACGACAGAGCCAGTTGACCAAAATTATGTAATTTGGCATAGGCTGATTTCTCTTGTTCCCCCTGTTAAGTGTGAGGGTTTGTAATGCTTCATCCTTGAGACAAGGGGTTTGTCCTTATGGCCTAGCCGATGCTTAGATTTTCCTGGTTTCTTTTTTATGGTATTAAATATGATTTAGAGGTGTCATCAAATTGCATTTGCATTAAAGGAAAAAAATAAACAAGCATGCAGAGTCAGACGGTTTTATAAGAATAGTGGAGAATCATGATGTGGGAGGTTACTCTGTGCTTCTGTTACGTGGTTAAGCAATTCATGCAAATCAAGATAATTTGTCTTAGAAACTAGATGATTGTTTTTCTCCTATTGAATAGGAGCTATCTTTTATTTTGTTCAAAAATGCATTCTTACCTTATATTTTGTAGCAGAGTATAAACACTTAAAAAGGTAGAATTTTGTATTGTTGAAAGAAATGGGAGACAAAGCCCCCAACCCTTTTATAAGCCCCTTTCAACCCACCTCCAACATGGTGACATTGATACAGGCAGGGTTGTCACCCATAAATTTACAGCTTATTCCAGTCTCTTCATAAATTGACTAAATTTTTTGAAAGAAAAAAATATATATAGGTGTATAAAATGCCCAGTTACAGGTTGTGTTCTATTTAGCCCTTGATTGAAACGTATTGCACCTCAGTATCTTTTAGCTATGAAAATTATAATATGGAACAGAGATTAGAATGAAATTATCATGGCTAGAAGGCATTTACTCAGTGGTGGCAGCCACATAAACCTGGGTCCTGAGAATGATGATAATACATTAGGTTCTGCATGCCCGATATTATTGCCGTACATTATGTATGTTTCATTTATACTATTTCGCACACACCAGCAACGCTGACAGATAGGTAATTACTCTCTGCGCCAATGAACAGTTATCAGCACCACCGCTGTTTATTGCTGGAATGAAGTGCGTTTGTCAGTCAAGGTCACTTGTTTGTGTGTCCTCTTTAATAGTTCCTTCACAGTTGTTGAACTTTGCGCGCAGTTCTTATTGCAGGGTTCCTGGAGGTTACTTGACTACATAACGCGTTTCTTGTGTGATCAAAGTCACTTGTATTTATCACTTTAATTGATAAACAACTAAGTTGCAGGAAGCAGAACTGAAGATGTGAAAGAACATATTTTGCTAGTCAGCTGATCCCGCTAGGTATTCAGTAATGAATGATCTCAAAAAGATGCATTCAGCACAAACCCTCCGAGGTTGTGATACGCTGCCAGCCTGAGCTAGTGAATTTCATTTTATAACGTTAACCTTAATTTCAGCCACTGATGGATGCTGACACAATTTCATAACTACTATCGACTTAACATTTGTACCCTCTGGAAGTATTTTTCTTTGTTCCTTTCTTGTGCAGTGCAGAGGCTATTTTCATGCTTAGTATACTTATGTAATGGGATAAATGCATTTGGTTTGACTTTAAACCAGTCATGTTTATTTTTTAGATATGTGCCATTAAGCCTCCCCTTCCCATAAAAAATGTTATCAGTCTAATGCTGGTTATCATCCTTGTGTTAAAGCACTGGTCTTGTTCCAAAATGAACATTGCATGGTGCATTTTTGAGAGTAAAAATAAATTCAATGCCATTGTGGCTATCCTATGCAGCCTGTAATTTCATCTGTTATAAAATAAAGAAAATGGTTGATCTTTTTATTTTTGTTTGTTAGCCACAGTGCTTTATTAGAAACCGGAATAACCTCTAGGATACAATAATTTATCCAGTCAAGATAACTGAAGCTATTTCCTTAAGCCTGTGATCAGCTTGAGTTTGTGTGTTGGGAGATTTATACTGCCGTTGCTTATTACCAAAGAAACAGTTAAAAAGGATTTATGGTAGTGCACATTATGTGTGTGTCTCGAATTTTTGTGTATTTAACTTCTCTCCTTGCCTATCTCTGTTTTTCCTCTCTTACCATTATTGCCAAATAGAGAGAATATCTATACCTACTATTAAATGCAAATTTTATTCAGGCATTTAAGGGGAATCACATTCATTCATTAAACCCAATGATTCTTTTATTTGAAAAAATATATCAGCACATGGTAATATCACACCCTGTTTACAAGGGACTCCAGTTCTCTGTCAGTGCAAAAGTTTACTATTTCATTATTAAAGGATTAAACTATGGCAAAAGGTGCCTGGTGACCGTGAATGTTTTAGTTAATTTGATTATACCCATAAAAAAAGAATTTAATTCCATAGCAGCCACTGGGTCTTATGCCTGACAGTGTGGTTCCAATGCATTACGGGTCTGATCTTGTCCTGGGAGGGACAGAAATTGTCATTTGGGCGAGGCGTGGAGGAAGATGAGCAGTTTGGTTTACTCATGAACCCAGGTTAACACCATGCCTCGACGTTTTCAAAACGCTTCCTTTTCTTAGTTCTTAGTTACCAGAGTGTTACAAAGAAAGGGTTTTGATCTCATGTAGATAGCATAGCATTAATTACCCTGACACTAATTAAACTGCATCAAACAAATACCACCGTGTTCCTCAGGGGGACAACAGAAGGCAGTTTAAAATAATTACTGGAGCTTCATGCATGTGTGAAGTTTTCATTACTCTTAGGACACAAGCAAAAGAGATTTGATATCATTAAAATAGCCACCCTTTAGTGATTGCAACAACAACAGCAAAAAAGTGACTAAAATTTCCTTGGAGCATATTGATGTCTAAATAGTAGTGGCTTCAATCCTTGAGAATGGTAACTTTTCCTTAAGAATTGCAAGTCTGTGAAGCAGGAACAGGTGTTCCAGTTCACATTCTGGTATGATTATGTATTAGCTTATGTTTGTCAGACCATTTCATTAACCACCCACTGCTATCACATATACATATACTTTGTTCTTTCTGAACCATGAAATGAAATGCATATATCTTCACTAATGCTTGCTATCAATGTAAATGAGAAAAAGAGGCTTATTACCAATCACGGCTGCTGTGAAACCCACACCTCTGTACACTTACAGGTAATAAACATCTTTTTGTAAGTAGGACACAAGATATATTGAGTTCTGCCTATAATAAGAAATGGCGATCTTGTCCTACTTTTGTATTAATGGATGGTACTTCCCATACATATTTAGACACAATGCAATGGGACCGTTTTGAAGCAAGCTTCTTCTCTCAAAACTGGAAGTGGTCATTATTTTTGAGATCTTTTGCCATTCTGGAGGTAAGCAAATCTTTCCAGTTACAGATAAGTGGGCTTTTTTTGCAACTGGACCAGTACACTGAGTCGGCAGCCACTGTTATAGGGATTGTAGATAGCAAGGGTAGCTGTTAGATAGGACTGACGTGAAAATAGCTAAATCTTAGCTAAAGGAATTGTGTAAGTGATTGACAGTATCATGGACAGTTACAGTGACTGTGGAAGTTGCCCGTTTGATTCCTCTTTCAAGTGCCTGTGTGCCTGTTCATGCATGTGTAGCTGGTGAATGTGTGTGCACGTGTGTGCACACATGTGTCCCTGTACACATGTGCATGCGTGTGTGTGTGGTGGATTATATGTATTTTCCCCTTCTGTGTGCTGTGTATATGCACACATTGCATAGTCTATGGTCTTTACTACACAAGGTCACTTATCCTGTTTATTTCATGACATATGAGCAGTGGGAATCAAGTTGCCTGGGTTCTAACACCAGGTGCCAGCTGTCCTCCCTGAAAGGTGTTGGGAATTAAAATGGGGGAGTGGTCATTTCCAGATTTACGCAACTCATATTTCATTCGGTGAATGACGCTTTGAATGTGATTATGGAGTGGTTCTGCGTAGGCACTACTGCATATTATAAGCCATTTATTTTTTACTTTCTTCTGAAAGCAATAATTTAAGGGAATTATGCATTATGAGGGTTTTCCAGTGATTTTTTAAAAATTAAAATAATGCCAGATATTTTAAGAAACCTGGTTAGGAAAATAACACCGAATTAGTGTTGTATAATTGTCACACTAAGCAAAAAATGGATCAGAAAGGATTGTAGGAGAATAACATTTAATCCAGTTGTAGAAATTTGATGGGTCCAAAAAATATGCAAAAAATATACTTTTGTTCCTTTTTAGCCAGATGGTTTTTCCTATTTTAAGCCGATAGTATCTTCATACATCTCTCTTGAATGTCATTGGTTTTAGCTGGCAGACAGTGTCTACTATTAGAATTTTCCTTATTCCTGGATGATCTAAAGTATATTTTTGGAACATTTGGATGATCATACTGTACACCAAGAAAATTTTTTTATTACACTTAGCTCATACTCAAAGAAATGTTTATATAATTAAAAAAAAAACCTCTAAAAATGAACAATTCTTTTGACATGATGTTGACAGAAGTCACTTTGATGTAGTTTAGAGTCATGAATTTTCTATCTGTTCCATTTTTCCTGGGGCTCCATCAACTCAGACATCCTGATCTGTCATTTTGCAACTCTTTGTGAAGGCCTTGACAGATAGAGGTTTTGACAAGTGCTGGACATCAGCAGCAATGCAGAATAAGCAGTGTACATTTCTCCAGGTAAAGTGACAAAGTGTCTAAAAGCATCAGGAGAACTGTGGTCTTCAATCGTATCTAATATTATAAAGCAAGCCTCTATTTACGTTCCGTGTTTTAGTGTTGTATGGGGGCTAAGATTTAAAATTCTCTCAGAATCTAAGATTAGAAATCTTTTGCCTTATTTAGGAGTGTCTACAATAATAAGAACGTTTGGGTCACTAGAAAAATCCTTTATATTCCTATTGAGTGAATGATGGGAATAATCACATAATGTGATAGGAGTCTTTAAAACTGTAACATGCCATTATGTATTTTTGTGTGTGTCTGCAGTACTGATTTGAGTAATTCTGCTTGATTAAAAAATGCTTTCTTTAGAGTTGATAGTTCAGAGTTCAATTGAAGTGAACTTTCATTGAGCACTAATTAGACCTGTTGACAGGCATTAACTTTTCAGAGGTGTCCGCGTCTTTCTTAGTTATATCCTCTATTAATGACTATGTAATAAATGCAAACATGGTCCTGCATATTAAATGTGTTGTTCTTTTCATATAATTATTTTGTGTCTGTATGCGTTCAAGAAACAGCTGTTGAAAGTTGAGTGGGATGCAAAATGGCACAGCCTGGAGATGTTCTTGTTCATGCAGCTAACCCCTTTTTGACGTGATATCTACTGGCAGGATTATGTGGTGAATTCGACTTCTTTGACAGCCATCAGCACTACTGACCAGTGGTTTTGGGTTTTCTAGTGATGGGAAAGAGTAAGAAAGGATTCCATAGTTTAGTTTTTTCTCCTGCTGCTGGATCTAAAGCTTCTGCCAACAACCATCTAAATCAACACCATGCCAATGTGCTCTGCAGACCGAAGGTCACCCTAACATCTGGCCCCACTGTCTGCTTCTTTCAGGTTTGTCACTGGGCAGCATCTGCTTATAGATTCTTTCTCAACCTCTCTTTGATCTCTCTGACAGTAAAAAGAAGCTTCTATCACCCATCAAGTGTTAGGATTTTTTTTTTAAAAAAAACATTCAAGAGCATGGAACATTGGAAAACTGGTGGGATTTTATGTGTTTTCAGCTCTTTTTATTTTTTAAGTTGGGCATTCTGTTTGACACAGAGACATGGAGTGAGGTGATTCTACTCAATTTCCAAAAATATTGTCACAATCAATAAGTCTCAAATGTGAAGACATCTGGTTTAAGCAAGCCCTGTCTTGTTCTTCTTGGTCAGCTTTTAAAGAATAAAAAGTGAATAGTGAAAACTGTTTTTGTTTTTGTGTGTTTGTTTTGTATTAACTCTAAAGAATCAATGTTGATATCTGTTGTCTGCTTTTCTGACATTTCTATCAATGGTTACGATCTCATGCATTTTTCATCCAGCAGCTTGGAATGTAGAGGACAGTTTGGGGGTGCTACATAATCTCTGGATAAGTATTGGCGAATGTGGTCGGTGTTTGCCCATCTGAAGAGTGAAGCCCAAGTGAATGTGCTCCCCCAGCAGCAGGTCGTCAGGAAGCATGCTCTTTACAAAGGTGTGCATCTCCTGGACAAGGCACTAAAACATCCCCATCCTCCTGTAGCTCAGTTTCTCTTTCAGTCCTTCAACCCTTGACCCTCCAGATGGACTCATGATCTCCAGTCTGGAGTTCACATTGAGCAAACACATAATGAATGTTTGCTCTGCGCCTGGCGCTACCCTAGGTGCTGGGCATGCAGAGGTGGACAAAACAGACACACTTCCTATTCTCTCAGTTTATAATCTGGGTTGATAAGGGGGGCTTGGAAATTTTCAAGTCATAAAAAAACTCAATGATTCAAATTGTGTTTGACCTTCCCCAAGAATTGGCAACCCATTACTATATTTGTACGTGAGTATAATTATGATAGTTCACTGCTATGATTATAATAAGATTTTAATTCTAGTCCAAATCAAAAGCCAAAACTCTCAGGAAAAAGTTATAATGCATTCTCCAGCACCTAATACAGAACCTGCTACTCAATACACATTTGTGGGGAGAATTGGTGATTTTCTTCTATTTTCATTCATTCTCCAAAAAGACAGGCCATTTTCTTCTATTTCCTTCATCTTCTAGAAAGCTAAAGCAATAGATAAAATCTTTTTTGTTTCCTGTGTGATTTAACTTTGGGTAACTAAAACAAAAATTTATTTTTATAACATATACCACAATTTTCAATGCATTTTTACTAATTTGGCCTCATTTCTTCTTCACAAAATCCCAGAAATTTACAAGAAACTCAGAGTTGAACTCTCAAGCCTATGGTAACTAGGAGAACATTAGGACCAGGAATCTGCATATATTATTGTTGTTATTAATTTTTAATTTCTCATTTTTATTCTATAAAAGGAATTCCCTAGGAGCTTGTTCTGTCAGTTAACAAATGCTTCTGAAAGTGATTAAATAATCGATAAAATGTGAAAAGATGTGAGTGATATGTCTAAAGAAATGAGACTTTTTCATGTGGGAATCAGTCTAAATACTGTATAGTCACAAATCCGTGCTAAGTTGCAAACTGAAGGGAAGCACGCTGACAAACTAGAACTGTTTCTCCTCAGTTACACGTAGTCTGGAAAGACAGAGAGAGTCAGGGTAGCTGACTGCAGGTCCTTCTTCTGCTGACTTCTTCAGTGACTGGGAGCAAGTCACTTCAGCTCTCTGGTTCCCAGGTTTTTATTTTTTATCTATACAACAAAGTCTCAGGATTAAATGGCAAAAATAATAATTTATATCCAATTTTTTGCTTTGCAGTTTATAGAATTTCCACATACATTATCTGCTTTATCCAAAACTTTTAGTTCTAATATTTTAGGAATCTGTAATTTCCCTTTAGAGGGTGCACATTTGTTATGTTAAATAAAGCCTTCATCGCAGGCATCAGATTATAATGATTCTGTTTAATGACCTGATACCTGCTTTGGAAATAATCTGTCTGTGGAAATTCAGTCACCTAAATAGTAAGTGCTAGATCGGTAAAGAATAATCATGGCACTATTAATAAATTTAGTAATGAGTCTTCTTTCTTCTGAACATTTAACATGACAAATTCAGAAGAATGACAGTGTCCAATCAATTTTAAGAATTATGGCTAAATATAACATTTACCATAAACACTTAGATAATTTAAGAATAAAAATCTACATTTTGCATTTTCTTTGATTTGTATATAACCTCATTTGAAGTACTCCAAAAAGAAATTGTACATCAAAAAGAATTATTTTCTTTTGAAAGCCAGGTTCCAAAAGACAAACCGTTTTTGTTAACAAACCTATGAATTTACACATATTACTTTGGCCACTAGAGGGAGTCTGCAATGTCAAGTATGCCCAAGAAACCTATGAGAACCGGAAACACAGGCTGTTTTAGAGTGTTAATAACATATCCATTGTCTGCCCACAAAATTTATGCATACAAAATATCATGGTAATCAAACTTAATTTCATAGGGTCCATTATTTTCCAAAAAAAAAAAAAGAATTTTCCATCATACTTTATTTTGCTCTTTAAAAAAAATGTACAACTTTCAAAAGGTAATAACTTAAAATGCTTCCTCAAAATGACAAGAGATTTAGCAATCTGAAAGAACATGAAGGATTAAAGAACATATATTAGTGATAACCTGATCACTAATTTTCTTAAGTCAGTTTTAGTGCTGGTGAAAGAAATCATCTAAAAAGGAAAATCCCTTCTTTCTCCCTCAGGCCCTCCCCACACAGGCAGCAGCTGTGCTGGCTTTTTTCATCCTGACCTGCTGGTCTACATCACCCCTAACCTGCAGGGACTTCCTTCCAGGGTGAGAGGGTAATTGTGTCTCATGTCCGGTCAGTCCTTAGCCCCTCTTCTGAGACCGCCAAGCAAGTGGCTGTGTGTGTGTGTCTTCGCAGAGCCAGTTTATAAATGAGGAACTGAACTCAAACCACCTGCTCATTTCACCTCAGTTTCCAAAAAGCAGAGGGAGGGTGGGGATGCCATTCCTTTCTCAGTGTGGCAGGTTTTAGTCAGCAGCCTATAATCGAAGGGTTCAAATTTTTTACATTTTAGGTTTTCAATAGGGCCTCTTGGGTTCTGCTTAAATATCTTACCTTACACATTATTGACACTTGATTTGACTTACTTCTGGATTCTTTGCTTCTCATGACCCACGTGTGTGGAAGTTAGCCAGAGGACCACCACACTGGATAATTGACAATGTAGGTGCTTATTACAGATCTATATTTATATTAAGTTATGTTCTCACGTTGAGACATAGGTATCTTTTGATAGTCTAGGAGATCATGATATTCTTCCGCAATAAAACGTGGCTCAGAAGGCCTGGTGGAGTTGCCTAGCACAGTGCTTCTCAAACTACCTGTGGCAATGGACCAGTTCTTTTATTTCTTTCCCAATTTGTTGTGGATCAATACTTCTGTAAAATGCAATAAAAATAAATGACTAGAAAAGTGAAATAAAAAGCATTTGAAATACTACCTAATTTTTTATTGTTATATTCAACAGACATAAAACTGCTCTGTGAAATTGCTGCAAGAGTTTCTAAACACTTCCTCTCATTTTCTGCGTCTCATGTGGACCAGCACGCACGCGTCTAGAGGCCGGCATTTGAGTTGCTCTGGCCTGGTAGCGTTCTCATTTTTCACCGCATCTCCACACCTTCCTGACAATCCAGTTGGAGAGAAGATGGCATTGCCTTTCGGACTAATGCACAACAGCAACTTCAACAGAGCTCCTTTAGTTGGAGCAAGGGAGGAGCTGGAAGGTTTTGCTTCTGAGCCAAGTATAGGGTAGGGGTAAATAGAAAAGGAGCTGTACTAAAAATTAAAAAGCAGAGTCAATGGTAGTGCCAGTTCAATGAAAATAAGGCTTCAAATGTTTGACCCTGACCCTATAATTAAAAGTTTGTTGCAGATGATATTTTCTAATCACCTCACACTACAAAAGGTTCAAAATTAAATTATTTTTGTCTTATGAATTTGAGGCAGGAATGAAGCAATTAAAAGGGGTCTTCGTGTTCATGAAATATTCAATAGATAAAGAATCTGGAGAGCTTAGTAACATAATAGACTAAACACATTGCCTTATTTTTCTCTTTCTTTTTAGTTGCCCTCTTGAAATTGAGCTGATGGTAATTTTGTCTCCCAAGCCTCAGCACATTGAGGATAGATTAACTAAACAAACACACTGGTCTGGGAATCAAGAGACCCAGCTATCATCTTGTCACCACTTACTAGCCATCTGGCCTTCAGCAAATCACTCTGGACCTCAGTTTTCTCTTTTTAAGATGGGAAGACTATTATCTCTCTGTCTTCCTTACAGGATTACTGGGAGGACCAGGTCGATTAGTCAACGGGCTTCGGAAACTTTCAGGCATGTTACATGCACACACACGTATGTATATGTATGTATAACTATGTCTGTATATGTGTGTGTGGCATTATTCTTCATTTTTCTTTTCTTTTTTTTTTTTTTTGGTGACAAAGATCAGCCCTCAGCTAACATCTGATGCCCATCCTCCTTTTTTTTTTTTTTTTTGGCCGAGGAAGATGGGCCCTTCCTCTACTTTATATGGGACGCCACCACAGCATGGCGTGACAAGTGGTGTGTCAGTGTGCACCCAGGATCTGAACCCGCGAACCCTAGGCTGCCGAAGCCGAGCTCATGCACCTAACCTCTTGAGCCAGGGGACCAGCCCGTATTCTTCATTTTTCTTAATCAAATATTTATTTTCTCGAACTCTCTAGAAATATACGTTCTAAGTTCATTGTTAGCCCATTCCATGTGTATTTTATGGTCCTTTCTCACGCCACCCCCAGTCCACCCATAACTTTAAGTGTATAATTATTTTGATTCTTGTTTTACAAGGTAGAGGAAAGAATCATCTCCAAGGTTTTGCCTCGCTCGCCCAGTGATGCTAAGCATTGCTGGGGTGCTGAGCTTTGCAGGTCTGGATAAAAGAGAGTCCGGCCTCTGATGGCTCCGTGCTGACACACACACACACACACACACACACACACACACACACGTGCCCAAGCCCTTGACGCTCAGCTGTCTCCCTACAGCCACAGTCGCGCCTCAGATTTCTGCATGACAATGTTTACCATTCTGGTTGTGCTCCACGAACGGTCATAACAGAACTTCCTTTGGAGAACAGTGACTGCAAAGGAGAACACAAGGTCATTGCCCTGAGAGCAAAGAGGCAGGTGGCTCAAGGCTGTGACGCTTGGCAGCACCTAGTCGTGATCAGCGTCACCAATCCCTGGGGAGACAGGTATGAACCATTTGAATCTAAATATGAAGTTCTGAAAATGGAAAAGTACTTGTCACCCTAATAAACTGGAAATGTCTGTATTAGCCTCTGGAAGAGTCGCTTTGGCTTGACAACAAGGTAGAAGAATTATGGAACCTCATTCATTCATTCATCCATCCATCTATCCATTCGTGTATTTATTGAGCATCTATCATGAACCAGGTCCAGTGCTTGGTGCCAAGTAGACAGAGGCTATGAAGACATAATCTGAGTCTCTGTTCTTGTGCAAAATACAGATAATTATAATACAGGGTGTGGGAATGGCTTTAGGACATTTTTTCCCTCTTATGCTGTCTTTGAAGGTGTGTGCAGTATGAAAAGTAAAAGTCAGAGAAAGTTGTAGAAAACCAGCTTGAGTTTATTTTTACCCTTACGCATCATAGCTGTGACCCGGCTTCTACTCTCTCTTTGCTCCACTAAGACATTCTTTGAAACATCTCTGGCTGGTTTCTGTTGCTCTTAAGGAGGGCTGAGCTAATGATGTTGAGGGAAATTTCTGGCAGGCCAAAGCGTGGTCCTAGCTCCATCCCTCTCCTCCAGGGCCTGATTCTCTGCTCTGTAGTCCGAACATCTGACTGTCAGTGAATACAGACTGACCATCCTCTCGTGGGCTGATGCACACTTACAGTTTCACAAGAGACACGGGTAAATGAGAATGCCCATTTATTAATTTACAATTGGAGATGGAGTCTTTCAGAGGCATAAATACTTGTATATCCTAATCAGGACATTCTCTTATTGACATAGCGGTAACTTGAGATCACATTGGTCTTCTAGAAGCTGCTTTGTGAGAATGAAATCAGAAGTAATGGAAGGTTGATAGTCTTGGGGCTACTTTGGGCAGGCGCCTATTGTTGGTACATTGTGTATTCATTTCCATGATCATTTCTCTTCAATTATGTGAGTTTCTTTTCTAATAATGTTTTGCCCCTCTCAGACCCTAGGTTAATGCTGACTGATTGCAATCCTTTGAGGTAGAATCTAGATATCTGCACCCTGCACCTTCCAGTGTAAACACATTTGAGATATGTCAGAAAGTAGAGCTCTTTGGGTGTTCCCAATAACTCTGTGATAAGCCTGGTCAGTGTTGAGTCGTGGGTGGGAAAGGTGCTCTGACCTAAGAGTTATGAGGCAGGAGGCTTGCTCTGGCCCTGCCCCTTAGTGCAACAGTCACTTACCTCCTCTGCAGGTGGGGGAGGCTAGACTCAGGGGGCAATAAAGGCCCGTCCAGCCTTAATGCTTTGATGATCCCAAGACTGAGGGTGCTAGAGGCACACTTGTTAGTTCTTCAGGCTGCAAGAAGTGGAAGGTAATTTTTGTGCCATCATCATTTTGTTGAACATATTCTTTTATATACCTACTGTATCTCAGGCACTTGGGAGTCAGTGGTGAGCAGAAACAAGCCTACTGTGTGTAGACTTGAAAAAGACTTTGGAGGCCATCCACATTCCCCCTCTAACCACCCCCATCCCCCACCCCAGATGCCATCACAACCATATCTTTGTGCTGGTGCCTGTTTATACATGAGTCGGATGCATGTCCCAGTGGGATCGCTGCGTTTATGGTGATCTGTATCTTTTGACAGTGGACAGGAGTTAAAATAGAAGGAGATGAACATCTATGTGGCTTCTCATGTCTTTTATTTCAGAGCTTTTGGAAGAGCTGACAAGTCATTTTCTGCTGTGGTCACTAAGCCATCTTGACTTCCCTCAACTCTACTACACGTTTAATGATGGAATTTGTATTGATAAATGAGGAAATTTATACTCTTTGCTAAAGAATACAACTTTGGTAAATGTTTATGTCAATTTAGTCTTTTTGAAACGTTTTAGAGGCTACGGATGTTGATGTAGAATGTTTAAATAATACTTAAACTATTTATATGACTCTTCTCACCGTCATTAAACTGTTAGACTGCCTCCGCTCCCACCCCAGAAGAGCATTCACCCCAGAAGGTGCTCCATCCCAAGCACTGTTCATAAAACCAGGAGGGGGGATGGAGTGGTGAATTCCATGCACAGTGACACGTGTGCAATCCCCTCACACTGTGAGTATCCAGTTCCATTTCTTACTGGAAGGCATAAAACTAATTGCTTATGTGCATGTTTAAACCCCAAGAATGTCCTGGCAGAAAGTGAACGCCTGGGGATATTTGTATCCACATCCCACAGTGGAGCGAACAGGAGAAGTATTTCCAGCTAAAGGAGAAGCATAAGCCTGGAAAAATCTCTTCAATTTCCAAAATTTGTTTATATATTCTTTTTGAATAGAACAAGTCTCAAATATTTCTTCAACCACAGCTCAACGTATATATGTTATTGAAAATGCATGTCATTCCTTCAAATTTGGCAAAGAATAATACATAAGGGTTTTTTGGGGGTGTGTGTATGGGGGTGTGTGTGTGTTTAACCAGCATTTTCTAAGCAGAAAAAGAGGATCACAAATTACGAGGGCCTTAGAGTTTCTTAACTTCAAAGTAGGCTGCTAATAAGAGTAGCTCTATATTCCCCCAAAATACACAACATCTGAGTTTGTTCATTACTTTTTAAATACAGCGTTTTATCATAAACATGGGGAACGTGATGGCATCAAATAGTTGGTTTTATTTTAAAGAATATGTAGTGTTAGAACATTCTTTTAGAATTAGAAAAAAAGAGTATAATATCAAGGTGTATTTCTCCTTACTTATAAGGGGAATATATATTTTAATGGGTTAATTACACAGCTGCAATTTATCTGAGGCATTTTCCAAGAGTGGAGATGCCAGTTGAAACGCGGAATCAAATGATGTTTTTGCTAGACTATTAGCTGGTGAGGGGTTGTGTATAGTCAATAGAAACAATGGATATTTCGAACATGGACTGATTTAGTTAATAAATAATCGTGCAGAGGAGGGAATGCATTATGCTTTTCATGACTTGGGGTGTGATAATATCTCTGGATATGTGTCTGCAGGTGTCACTATAGACTACAGGTCCTTATGGTTCCAACCAATCAAGAAAGTAGGGGCTATGTGTGTGTGTGCATTGTGAGAGAATTTCAGTTATTAATATGCCCCCTCTCCTCTTTAAAGAAAGCCTAGAAATAAAATTGAATTTACCATTAACTTATAAGTATTTTGAATTTATATAAGTATTTACTTCATTATGTCTTTAAATAATGAGCTCTGGTAAGACATTATAAATATCTTATACTTTAAAGTTCGACATTCATATACATTTTAAAGAATTTATCGCAAAAAGTGTGCAATATATTTAGAAACAAATAATATTTTTAAAGGTAAAAAAAGTATGCACAGCTATTTTATAAAGCAAATTTAACACTAGGCTAGAAATGAAAGACTATTTAAACTTAATGACAAACATCTCAGAATTTATTTTTAAATCAACAATTTTTTGGCCCCCAGTGCTAGAAAAACAGAACCCCGGAAACTTGCACTATGGCAAAAGTTGGATTCATGAAAGCTGACTGGGAGGGGTGCATTTTCAAGTGAAGTGCAAACTCCTCGTAGGTGTGTCTTTCTTCATTCAGCGTATCCTCAACATCTAGAGTTCTCTCTAGCACATCGTCTATATGTAATGAATATTCTGCTAAATGAATAGGTGAATTTTTTAAAAAAAGGAAGGGAGGGAGGAAGGAAAGAAGGAGGAAGGGGCCTAGAAAATGGAAAAGCTTTACAGAAAGCTAGTTTTAAGTGCTTTTTAACATATTAATTGTAGCCACTGCAGTCACCAAGTTTCTAAAGCTTTGCCAGGGGAGGTGATGGAGACGGAAGGGTAGAAGTGCTCTTGTGGGAATTGCTGCAGAACTGTCACAGGTACAGTGATCCAGCTTGAATTTAGGGTTTTATGTGCAGACGTCTATATTATCACCGTGGCTCTCACTGAGTCAGGAAATGAGTTTTATGCTGACGGCAAGAGCTGAGAGCGTAGGGGACAATGGTTGAGCGTTATTATTTGGTACTAAATGTATTTGTCTGTATTGTGGTACAGGATGAGAGAACTCTGCAAACCCAGGAGATGGCTGGGAAGGGAAACGTGACTTGTAGGATGTTATTACTCCCATTGAACCAGCATGCCCTGTCCCCATTCCCAGTGCTAGTGGCTTGAGTTAGCCAGATGCCTCATACTAGGAGAATCTTGCAGACAACCTTAGGGGAATCCACTGGAGTGCAGGAAGTGTTTTATCTAGGGAAAAGCCCTTCAATGAATGAGCGAGGCTTTTATTATTTATTACTCCTTCCACAATGTTGAAAGCAGGTGGAGCTGTTTTCCCAGCTAAACAGAGTAACACACGCTTCAAAAATACTTGCAGAAACTTTGAATTATCCAAAGAGTAATTTTTTTAAAGAAAATTTACATTTCTTGAGCATCTGTTATATGCCACACACTTTTAGATGCTATGAAATTTGGGAGATGTTTTTGTGTTTATTTTTTTAATTGAGATATAATTCATACACTATAAAATTCACCTTTTAAAAGGGTACAATTAAGGGGGCTGGCCCCGTGGTGTAGTGATTAAGTTCATGCGCTCCGCTTTGGCAGCCCAGTGTTCACAGGTTCAGATCCCGGGTGTGGATCTAGACACCGCTCATCAAGCCATGCTGTGGCGGCATCCTACATACAAAATAGAGGAAGACTGGGCACAGATGTTAGCTCAGTGACAATCTTCCTCAGTAAAGAAAAGGGTACAATTAATCATTGTTTAGTGTATTCACAAGGCTGTGCAACCATCACTACTGTCTAATTCCAGAACATTTTCTTCACTCCCCTGTTAGCAGTCACTCCTCATTCCTCCCTCCCCTCATCCCTAGGTAATCGCTAATCTACTTTCTATCTCTATGGCCTTGCCTATTCTGGACATTTCGTATAAATTGAATCATATGATATGTGACCTTTTGTGTCTGGCTTCTTTCACTTAGCGTAATATTTTCAAGATCCATCTAAATTGTAGCATGTATCTGTACTTCATTCCTTTTTATGGCTGAATAATATTCCATTGTGTGGATATACCACATTTGTACATCCATTCATCAGTTGATGGACATTGGGATTGCTTTCAGTTTTTGGCTATTATGAATAATGCTGATATGAACAATTGTGTGCAAGTTTTTGTGTGGACATATGTTTTTATTTCTCTTTGGTATATACCTAGGAGTGGAATTACTGGGCCATATGATAATTCTGTGTTTAACTTTTTAAGGATCTTCCAGACCATTTGCCACGGTGACTGCACCATTTTACAGCCATCTTAGTGGGTGTGAAGTGATATCTCATTGTGGTTTTGATTTGCATTTCTCTAATGACCAGTGATGTGAAGCATCTTTTCTTTTTTTTTTTTTTTTTTTTTTTTTGTGAGGAAGATCAGCCCTGAGCTAACATCCATGCCAATCCTCCCCTTTTTTTTTTTATTGCTGAGGAAGACCGGCTCTGAGCTAACATCTATTGCCAATCCTCCTCCTTTTTTTCCCCCCAAAGCCCCAGTAGATAGTTGTATGTCATAGCTGCACATCCTTCTAGTTGCTGTACGTGGGACGTGGCCTCAGCATGGCCAGAGAAGCGGTGCGTCGGTGCGCGCCCGGGATCCGAACCCGGGCCGCCAGTAGCGGAGCGCGTGCACTTAACCGCTAAGCCACCGGGCCGGCCCTGAAGCATCTTTTCATGTGCTTATTGGTCATTTGTATATCTTCTTTAGAGAAATGTCTAAGAGTAATTTTGTTTGGTATTATTATGCATTTCTGAATTATTCAGGACACAAAAATTAAGGCAGACTTTAATTCAAGCCATCACTAAACATTTATTGAGCACCTTCTGTGTACCTGCTGGCGATTGCTTGGGAAGATGGCATTCATAGGTACTTTTGGTGAGATCCTCTCTGAACGTAGAAGAAATTCTGAATGCTTTGATCAGGACTTTACATATTTTTCAAAATAAATCTCTATTTTGTCTGAATTCTGCAATAAATTATATTTTAGCATTATTTCTGATGCTTAGAGAATCTATTAATTTATTTAATTATTTAACAAAACCTTATTCAGTGTTTATTATGTACAAGGCATTGTTGTAAGCACTGTAAAAATATCAACTCATCTAATCCTCATTACAACCAATAATAAATATTATTATCATCCCCGTTTTACAGATGAGGAAGCTGAGACAAAAAGAGATCAAGTAACTTGCTCAGTGCCACACAGCTAGTCAGGCAATATGGTTCTGGACCACCTGTTTTAAGCTACCGTGTTCTGCTGTTCCATTTCTGCTGTATTGTCTCACTCACATGCAGTATTTGGGATGAGGAGTATATAAGCCCAATCATGCATTCATTTAACAAATATTTGTTGAATGCCTGCCTTGTGCCAGCCACCGTTCTAGGCACTGGGAAAGAATCAGTGAAGAAATTGAGCAGAGCCCCTGCCCTTATGGGGTTTCTCTTCTAGTGGACAAGAGAGACCATATCCTGTAACCAGAAAGACCTATTATCTATGAGGTGGTGTAAAAAAAAAGTTACACAAGGTAAGGGGAGAGAGAGTAATGGGGTGGTGGAAGGAGTGTTTAGGTAAGGAGTCAGAGGAGGCTTTTCTGAGTAAGTGGAATTTGAACAGCAATGAGAATAAAGTGAACCATAAAGGTGTCTAGAAGAACTGCATTCTACACTGAAGAAATTTGCAAGTGCAAAGGCCCTGAAATCAGAACTTGATTGGCAAGCTCCAGAGACAGAAAGGAAGGTATTTTTAAAGGATTACTGGAACTGATATCTGGAGAATAAACTGTTGTGGGGCAAGCATTAGACCAGAGACAAGCTGTTGCAATTGTGTAGGGAAGGGGTGATAATGGTCTGAAGTAGGAGGGAACACTTCTTGGATTTGGAAAATATTTTGAAGGTAGGACTATATGATTTTCTGACGTTATGTGTGGTTATGGCAGAAAGATAGGAGTCAAGATTAAATCCAAGCTTCTTGGTCTGAGCTACAAGGTACATGGGCCTGCCATTTGTTGAATTATGAACACTGAGGGAGAGCATTCTTGGTAGAAAAATTAAGAGTTCATTTTGAATAGGTCAAATTTAAGATGCTATTAGGTCTCTCAGTGGGGATGTCAAATAGGCCATAGAATTAGGAGTCTGGCATTCAGGGAAGAGGTCCAGGCTGGAGATTCAAACTTAGATGTTTTGAGTATATTGGTGGTATCAAGACCCACGGAACTGGCCGAGACACCAAGCTAGAGCATGTGGAGAGAAGAGCAGAGGTCTGAAAACTGACTTCTGGGGTGCTCCGGTGGTCAGAGATACCCGGGAGGTGGGGGACGCAGAAAAGAGGCTGAGAAGAAGCAGCCAATGAAGTAGGAGCTAAATGAATAAGCAGGATGAAAAGAGTGGTTCAAGAGAAGTCGGTGAGGCATAAACTAGTCTCAGCTATAAGTCCTCCCAGGCTGTCAATGGTTGAGATGAGGAATGGGGGAAATATTATCTGAAGTCAGAAATGGGCAACTCTACTAATCTGTGTTGCTGGCAGTAAAAAACGGTTGGTGCCTTTTGGTTAGATCCCCTACTTTAAAAAATGTATGCTTGCTCACTTTTGTCTATAGGATGAGTCTTAGCTGCTTAGCCTTGCATTCCAGATGCTTCACAACCTGGCTCATCCCACCTCTTCTCTAGCTTCATCCTTCACAACCCACCTCCCCCAATCTCAGACAAACTATGTCAGTCTGGCAGTGTGGAGCTACTTCTGCCATCCCATCTGTTTGGCCCATCATTTCTTCCCCTTCATTCCCTAGTAGAAGTTTACCCATCCTTAAATGCACAGCTCAGATGGTGTGTTCTGTGGAAAGCTTTCCCCGGCTATTCCAATAAGGACTTGACTGGGCTTTCCTCCTAATACCTGTATTATTCAGCATTCTCCAGAGAAAAGAACCAATAGGTGTATATATATATCTGAAAGAAGGAGATTTTTAAGGAATTGGCTTATGCAGTTGTGGGACTGGCAAGTCTGAAATTTGCAGGGCTGTGAGTTGATGTTGCAATCTTGAGTCCAAAACCCATAGAGCTGATCGAGCAGGCCAGCAGGCAGGAACCTCAGACAGAGTTTCTATGTTGCAGTCTTAAGAAAGAATTACTTCTTCCTCAGGAAACCCCAGTTTTTGTATTAAGGCCTTTAACTGATTGGATGAGGCCCACCCACGTTATGGAGGGTAATCTGCTTTACTTAAAGTCAATTTGTTAAATGTTAATCACATCCACAAATACCCGTACACTGACATCTAGATTAGTGTTTGACCAAGCAATTGGGCACCTTAGCCCAGCCAAGTTGGCCTATAAAGTTAACCATCACAATAACTTAATACTTTCTCATTCTAAGTTTCTATTTTGGTTCCAACTCAGAGCACCATATTATATACTGGACCATCTATTCCAAACACATATCAGTTATCTATTGCTGTGTAATAAGTTACCTACTCACTCCCAACATTAGCAGCTTAAAACAACAAACATTTATTCTCTCACAATTCTGAAGGTTGGGGATCTGTGAGTAGCTTAGCCAGCTGTGGCTTAGGGTCTATCTTAAGGTGGCAGTCACAATATTGACTGGGGCTGCAGCTGTCTCAAGATTTGACTGGGTTGGAAGAATCCGCTCACATAATTGTTAGCAGGCCTCAGTTCATCACTGGCTGTTGGCTGGAGAATTTAGCTGCTTACCATACAGGCCTTTGCCACACAGCAGCTCACTTCCCCAGAAAAGTGGTCCAAGAAGGAGAGGAAACCCAAGACAGAACCCACAGTCTTTTATAACCTAATCTTGGAATTGACATACCTTTGCTTTAGTCATATGTTTGTCACATAAACCCATCCCAGTCCAATGTGGGAAGGGACTAAACAGGAGTGTGAATATCAGGAGGTGAAGATCTTTGGGGCCGTCTTGGAGGCTGGCTACTGCGAAAGGAGCACCCTGTCATTTCAGCTTCTCCCCCCACCCCCTTTATGATGTATAGCACATAGAAGATGCACTTGGTGGATGTGTGTGGAATGGATAACTGAATGAGGAAACAGACTGAATGAGGAAACAGAAATTCTGATTATATTTCCCACTAGAAAATAATGTGTAAAAGGGAGGAGTGCGAGTTTCTTTCCTAAGTTATCAGAAATGTTTTCATTGCTGTTTTACTGTCTAATTGTTGTGCCCACAAACATTTTTCAACACATATTTAAGGGTGTATTAACCCTGATCACTTTGCTTTTTGCTCCAAACAATTGAAATAATTTGCACCTGTGGTTTTTTTTTTTTTTTTTGGTGGGGTGGGTATTGGGTGACGTCTGGGTCAACAAGGAAGTAGTTTTGGGATGGAACTAGTTACAGATGAAGGTGACCTGGATGGTGTTGGTAGCAGCAGAACAGTTTAAGATGGCACGCGTGCACTGCCTACTGAGATTCTTGCGGAAAATGCGAATGGGAGGATGCTTGAGAAAACCTTACTTTCTCACAAACATAACATAGCATTATTAAATGTTGCTTTACATTTTAATTTCAATTTTAAAAGCCAGGGAAAAGTGAAAGCATATAGTGGTCAAGATGACCTGAGTCTTTCTATTGTCTTTTAATGTGCTTTGTTGGAACCATATTTCTGGCTAAAGTATTGGAAATTTGTGGCACGGGCAACTGTCACCAGCTTTATTTTCTGTTTTTAATTTTCGAGGGGCCAATGTATTGGTTTATTGTGAATTCTTATAAATTGTAGAAACTTTTATTTTCTGAATGAAACAATGTCCTCGTGCTGCAAGACACGTAAGTTGAATTTAATATTTTTAATTTAAATAAAGTAGGAATTTTTGTACTTTTCTCCTCTAGTTGCAGATCTGGGTTGGGCAGGGACTGTCACTTTCCCTCTGATAAAAGGACTAGGGACTAGTCCAGCTTATCAGTGGGAACAGCCAAAAGGAACAAGTCAGGAAAATAAGAATGTATTTGAAAGGAAGGCTCAACTGGTTAGAGACACTAAAATAAGCGTGTACATCATTGGAGAGAAAAATGAAGGTGTGATGAAGGCAAAAGTTTAAAGGAGAAAGTCACAGAATGGCTGGGAAAAGAAGAGTTGGTTTTCCTGATGAAGGATAAAATCTACTATACCTGAAAAAAACATCAGAGGGAAATGGTTTTCTGTTCCCATTAAAATAAAAATTTTTTAAATAGAATTAGAAATTAGAAAGCAAGAAAAAAATGTTGAAAAACACATGATAATTTCTATTAAAAACTGAGCCATTTCTGCCAGCATTCACTGAGTTGAGCCTTTTGCCCAAAATGCTTTTTTTAAAGAATCGTATTTAACTGATAGCAACAGAAAATATTTTCACAAGTAAGAAAATATTTTTAAAGGTTGTTTCCGTCTGTCTTCGTAGCGCAAATCCCAGGGAAGGACTCTTGCTTAGTTTGTAGGGGCTCAGGGAGCCACCTGAGGTGGTCGAGGTTACAGATGTTTGCTTAAGGTTAGGACATGTATGTATAGACTCACATGTCTTCCTTTTACAAAGGGCTTCTGTTCCCTGTTCATCAGCCCTACTCACTGGCCAATGAAGTCGCGATGATAGAAATCCCTGTCAATCGACTTCCACAAGAAGTCAGTAAGCTCTATCAAGGTAGAGACTGTTTTGAGTCAACTCTTTATCCTTCAGGCTGACTGTTGAATGAGTGAGTGAATGTGGAAAAATGGGCATTCTAGTTTGACTATCTTAATGAAGTTGAATTTCAACGAAGTTTATGAAAGCTTTAGATGTCTATGAATCATCAACTCCATACCCTTCTTGTCCCCTAGAAACTCAAAACATACAAGGACTTTCATAGATATGCAACCAAACACATTCCTAAGAGTCTCTTGCCCAATTGCTATTATACTGCTATGTATATAATATTATATATATTATACGTCACGCTTTACAGAAACTGGCACCACAATCTCTCTGCTTCTCTCTCTCTCTGACTCTCTTTCTGTAGATAGATAGATGGATATAGATATAGATAAATAGATACACAGACACACACACACATATATCTATATAATGGCCTTGCATATATATGACATTGCCGTTTAACAAAAGCAGTTTCCTCAAGTTCTATGAGTTCTGATTTCTTGGGATATGAAAGGCCTGTACAGGACTCTTCACATATGAAAGAGATCCCTTCTGAAACATCAGCTACCTTTGCATACAGACGTGTCTATCACTGTATATTCTCTACCTCAAAGCAGTATTTTTCTTTCTCTTTGGATAGAATAATCATCTATAGCAGCAGTTATGTGACCACATACTGACTATAGACATTGTTTTGCTCTGCTCTGAATATCACCACATGTCCCCCACCTCTTGGCTCATCCAAATATTCCAGAAGAATGTTCAGCTTGGCTCACTGTGGGTGAGATGCCAACCCTGGACCAATCAGCTGAAACCAAGACTGGAATATATTGCACGTGGCTGCTCCCGTGAGGATGGTGGGAGGAGTGGTTACTGGATCCCATGAGTGTCTGCTGCATCGTAACAGAGGAGCTGGTATTTTATTTGTAACTAATAAGTTGGTTTTGTTGTCACAGGAGCTTTTTTGTTTTTTTAATCAAGATAGGTACCTTCTTTGTTTTCATAACTTTTCTGGGGATAAAGAATTGATGCTAAATAAATTCTTCTAGACTAGTGACCACAAGAACCCTATAAGGTCCTGTAAGCAAAAGACCAAGGTCTGAGTCTGTTAGGAGCTCAGGGCAGGGCAATGGGTAGACTCTCAACCTTGGTGCACGCAGACAGCGAGGCTAATGAAAGACATTCCCTTGTAACATACACAAACTCTGCTTCTCCATAAGCAGCAATTTGAGCACAGCCCTGGGCTACCTGTGTGCTGGTTTTGCCGATAATTCTCGATACAGAGAGTGATGTGAAAGACAAAGTCAGGGTGAAATGAGCAATAAAAGCAAATCATACAGGTCAGAGCCTCAGTCCTAAGCATTTAGGCAGAGAGAGAGAATTTAGATAAAAGACAAAAGCTTGGAACTAGAGTGCCAAACCAGAGCAAAAATATCCAGAAAGGAGGGTAGAAACAGAATTAGCTGGAATTACAGCTCAGCCACAAGAAATCCTTCTAGGGTTCCTTTAAACCTTGGGAGGGAACCATGAAAGGCAATAAGCTGATTCAGACACCACAATAATAACAATAATAAGAGCAGCTAACGTTATCAAACAGTGTGTGCCACAATGTATGCTGACTGCTTTATAACAATGATCTCATCTGGCAGACCAGATTTTATATTTATTTTAAAATGTAGAGCCTACGATACATTTCTGTGTAAAGAAATGACGGAGTGTGGTTCCTTCTTATGCATTCCTTTCAGCACATAACCTTTGGGAATATTTTGATGAATCCTTAATTTTCTGACATGCAATGATTTTAGATTAGATTTTTTATGTGATGGTGATAGGGTTTTTACAGCTTGTCCTCCTCAGTTGCTTGAGAACGTTCTGGTGAGCTGTTAGTCCTGTACTTGTATGTAATTGTCATTTCTCTGGCAATTGGCTGATATAATCATCAGGAAATCATTGCTTTTTTTAGCCCTTAAAAATGTGCTATTTACCTCATTACTATGGTTTTTCTGTAAGAACTTTTAGTTCTTATTTAGCTGTTATTTAAATGTTACTATTACCTCTTTGACAATTTATATTCCAAAATATCGTTTTGGTCAGCTTCAAAAGGTTTAGTTTTTCCTTAGGATTTTTGATTATCCAGTGAGCCCATGAGACTGCTTTGTTCCAAATTTTAATGGCCATTTAGGGAAGGAAGCACCACTTTTTGTTTTGAATATATTTTGCCATGAGCGTATATTTTTTTCCCTGTAACTCAAAATATTGTATGCGTATTAGGCTTATAACAAACTTAATTCAAATCGTACATGTAAATATATTTTGTCTAGTGGGCTTTTCTGTTAACATTCCTGAGTTTTTGTTTTAGTATCATAATGTGCTGCCTTTTACATTGGAACAAAAGCCCCCAAATGTCGGTTCCATCAGCTGACAATACCAGTTTTGTCTCTTAATTAGAAAAGAGAATAAAGCTGTTTAGGGGTGTCAATAAAATGACAGATGCATCATTAGCAGACGGCTATGGTGGATCAGTTCTGTGCAAATACTTGGAATGGAATTAATAGGAATTTCTGCTAGCATATTTAAATCGCAAGCTTGGGGGAAGAAAGCAGTGTTTTAATGCAGTGAATTAGTAAAAGAAAACGGGAGTGAGCAACCATCTAAGACTGAATTTAGAGTGTAAGAGAAATCAAGTTGCAATAGAGAATATATTACTGAGAATTTTATATATTATTAATATATCACAAATGAGCCATTATGGGTGTTGTATGATTAATTCATTTAATAAATATTTATTGAAGGTCTACTACATGCCAGGTGGTAAATCTAATGAGAGAGTGCAAGCCCTGAGTCCAAACCCAATGTTGTCTGTCCCTTATAATTAGTAGGACAAAATTTCAATTGAATCATAAATCTCTGAATAGGTTCTTCAAAGTTTTTGCATTGGATGGTCTCACACTCTGTAAAACCCAGGTCACTCAGTGTGATTCGAAGGAGAATTCCACTTAGTCCCTATTTCCTGAATGGTTGGCAGGGTTGCTTTAGCAAGTGTAGGGAGGTGCACGTGGGTGTGTCATGCCCAAGGTGTTATATCATGTTATTCAGAGATCAGGAAGCACTTTACTCATGGGGCTAAATACTGTGCTTGTTCAATTATTATATTCCCAAGGCTTAAAATAATACTCCCATAGAGGATTAGCAATCAATATTTATTAATGAAGAGTTGAGGAAAGAATTCATATAAAACTGAAGACAAGCAATAGACTAATTGGATAAATTTTAAGAATTATCATGCTAGAAGACCTTCATTTTGTTTGAAATCTATCCATTTGCTTATTCATTCTGTGGACACTTAGAGCACCTGAGCTGTTCCACATACTGTTATAGGGCTGGGGAGTTGAGGAAGGAAACACACAGCCCCTGCCCTCAAGGAGCTCCCAGTTAACCTTTATATGCTGAGCGATTTGAGTCAAATTAGAGATCTTCCTGTGATGTATCACCCAATGATGCAGAAGATACAAAATGTCACAGACCTCTAAGGGTTGGCCTTGACGCTGCGTAAAGAGGTCATTTTCCTTGTAAATCTCTGCAGGAGAAATGTATCTGCCCTTAGTCAGGACCTAGATATGGAATATTGTGGGAATTTCAGGTGCGTCCCCTTAGGAGCTGCCATCCTCTCACTCCCCATTTCAGCCATCTCTGTTCCAGTGTTGTGTCTAGTGTATTTAACACCAGGGGGATTTTTAATACTCCTTTCTCTATAAGACAGTATCATTTAATGATAAACTATGTAACAATCAGTAATAAGTATTTTCTTAATATTTTGGTTTTTTAAATTAATAAAGAAGAAATTTCAATTTAATAGATATGATTCAAAATCAGTAAAATACTTCATGTATGAACTAAAATTTGCATTTAGCAAACAAAAATATTACATCTTGCAGTTGGCGTTGTTTCATTGTTTAAAAATTTAAGCATAAATAAAAATTCCAGAGGGTTACATAGAATGACAGAATTGTAACACCAGTTCTGTTTCTTCCCCTACAATCACTGTACTGGTATATTTATTTAGAATCTATTGTTTAACGAAGAACTATGTAGAACCACCAGCTTAGGAGACTTAAATTACATCCAAAACGAGTTTACCTCTTTCTGAACAGTTAAGAACTTACTCTTGAAATAAATGCATGTAGCTGAGTCTGGGTGTGTCAGCAGGGACAACTGTGTAACTGGTAGTTCTTCTAATTTAACTTTCAGGCAAAATACCATGTTCATGAAGGAAAATGTAAGAAAAATTTGCTAATTTGTGTAAGCCCAACAATTGCTTAGAATTTAGATCAACGAAAGATTTTTTAGGATGAGGAGTATTATCACAAACATTGTTGAGAATTTGGCTCATGGTGATAATAAAGAGCAGACCGATTTTTAGTGGTCTTGTCGTTGTTTTTCAATTCTCTGCGGAGTTCCTACCTTATTGCCTGCGCCCGGGGGGGACCCCTCCCACAGTTCTGCCCTTGGTCTGCCACTGCACTTGAACACCTGCCTCCACCTGTGGACCCAGGCCTACCTGAACATAAAACCAGGGTTTTCCTCAGGCAGACCTTTGGAAGGCCCGCTGGCCCTTACCCAGACTCCTATCTAGACCCTGATCTCTGTTTGTGGGACCATTTGACTGGTCTGACCCATATGTTCCCAGAGTATGGATCTCTGTTACTCTACCCTGGTACAACTCCTTGACTTAATTGATGTTCTAGATGTTGTAACTTGTTTGCCTGGACCTACTGTGCTAAGCTGCCCCTCTTTGCCATTATCTACACTGATCTTCCTATCTTAGTTTACTAGTCAGCACACCTCACCTTTTGCCTTTGTCCACATTCTGGCCCTGGTCTCCTTGCCTCCCTGGTGTGTTTGCTGGCCCGGCTTCATCATGATACAATCTATTTCCTTGGCTTTGTTCGTCAGCAATTGAGGAGTAGCAAATTGATAAGTCAAGGTATGTTTGTGTAGATTTCTTCCAGAAGGTCTGCAGGTAGGGATGGGGTAGAATATTGCTTTAACCAGCTCAGAGCCCTGAGAAATGCCAACTGACTGAGGTAAAGGACAATGAAAGTAACAGCTTGCCCACTGTCTCATACTCCCCCTGTGCTGTTTCACTGAAGTGACCCGGTAGAGGGCTTCCGGAGCTTTCCCTGGGCTTCTCAAGTCTTTCCTCACTCTTGCCCATTTTTCACAGTGGTGCCAGAGGGATTTTTTAAATACTCCATTTTACTCCTAATAAAAAACCTTTAATGACTTTCCACTTCCAGTCTGTTCCAGATCTTTCTAGCTGGTTTCCAGACACCAGACTGTCCTCTCTACCCTATCCTCCATTCTCTGCCCACCCCCAACCAGTTCCTGCCCCTGTGCTTGGTTTGTTCTGATTACTTCTCTTCATTCCTCTACTCCATTTGCAAAAATTCTGCTTACCCTCCAATGCGCCATTACCCTGTGATGTCTCCTCCATTCGCCTTCCTACCCCAAGCAGGTCCCTGCTGTCTTCTCTTCACCCCAAGGCCATCAATGGACACCTCTGCGTAGCAACTACTACACTGTACAGTAGTTTGATTTTTTATAACCTTCCCATATCGGCTTCAGATCTCCCAGAGGAGGGACTGTGTTTTGTTCATTGTGTCCAGTGTCTGGTAGGTTGTTGGTGATACACAGCAGATATTTTAGTTTTTTAAAAACTTTGTTAAGGAATGAAAGTTAGGCAAAAACAAAACCACTATCCTGACTTCATGAATTACTGCTCTTACTTGCTTACTTAGAGATATGCTTTGTCCCACAGTTTGGAGTGAAGATACAGGTAAAGTGGCCCAAACTGCCAAGTTTAAAGGAATCAAAAAGAATACAGACAAGCAGCCCTATGAAATTCAGTGGACTGCAACTATCGTTGTTGTACAGAACATCATCAGATACTTGCTATTCATGGTTAAGACCTCCAGTCATAAAAAAATAAGCTTTAAATTATGATCATTGTATAATGATATTGAGTCAGGGAAATTTGTGATAAAATTTGCAGATATTGATATCCAGAACATATTGTAATAGTTATAGCTATATGAAGCTGACTTATCAAAAATATTCCATTTTTCTATGATCCAAAACAAAAGTATTGCTTTATTTTTCATTAATAGTACTTCAGGTGTACATGAGTTTTAATTGGTAGTGAGTCTGCTCAGAGCTAGGTCACTATGAAAGATTCTTCTGCGTACTACATAATGTTGTAAACATTGCTTGCTTAGTTTCTGCAAGAAAGAAAGTGCCCAATTCACTTTATCTTTGCCTCTTTTCATGTAATAACCACAAGGTGAGGAAAGTAAGCTGGAGCATCAGTACCATCAGTTATTACCACCAATGTTTTAAAGTTATAATTACTTATTGATGCATTCATTCTTTCATCAAACATGTATCAAACATTTGCAATATGCCAGACACCTTGCTAGGCTTTTAGGCAACCAGGTCCAGCACAGTCGAGGGTAATGGCGTTGACAGTCAAGGAAATCTCCTCTGTAGCACAGCATGTCCTGTGCCAATGACAAAGGTGGGTACTCTCAGCTTTGCGAACATAGGCTCTTTTGAAACTGGAAACACCATAGCATGTGAGAGAAAAATGGAAATGAATTTAAAATATCTGTCTCTGTGCATTATAGCTATAGTCAGTACTCAACTGCTAAATCCAGCAAAAATTCCATTGCTTTAATTAATTTCTTTGTGCCGATTCTTCCTAGTAAGCCTTAATTTTAACAAAGTTAATTAGGTTGAAGATTAAAAATCCCATTAGTGTCGATCATTCACTTCTTGGCTCTGTCAACAAGGTGCTAAAACCTTGCTCAGTTCTGGAGGGAGGGGCGGGAGGAGGGAAGGAGCAAAAGGGAGCACTCACACTAGCTGTTGGGCATTCCTCAGGACCAGATATTTAACACTGTTTTTAAGGCTTTAGATGGATATCAGATGCCATGTCATTTTAAAGCATATTTTTGTACTTTTCCAAACATCGCTTATCTCATATCCTTTAGACCTGTGGCTGTTCATTTTCTGAGAGGTCTATGGCAATGGTACGTTTGCTGAGAAACTATCCCATCTACTCTGATTATCTAATTTGCAGGGTTGCAGGGCATGGATTTTTAATCAAGGACCTGTTTCCACTGTCACCTTGTCTGCCCGTTTATTATGGTTAAAGACTCAATGGTGGCTAATATCTCACCCAGAGCAGGAAAGAACAAACAATTATAGAATCATGAATTACCTGCTGGTCATAATTCTATTCAAAACACTGGTTTGTTTGAGTTATGCTTTCTGCTTTGGCTCCCACACCCGACTCACAATGGCAACAACTGCAGAAATTTAAACATGTATTGTTAACACTTGCTCCCAGGAAATGGCTATGGTGCTAATGCAGCAGCCACACAGACAGAAGGGGAACCGAGACCTGAGCGAGGGAGCGAAAGCCACAGGCCTAAACGAATTATCTTGTTCACAGTGGAAAGTCATTAATGGGAAGGAACCCAGAGAGGGTGGAGGTGGGGGGAAGCCATCTGAAATCAAGTTCAGACAGGAACATGGCAAGGGCATTCCATTTCCTGAACAGAGTTGAAGGCCAGGGGGAATTTGATCAAGGGTTCAGATTAGAAAAACTGAGTAAACGTTATGCAGAACAGTATTTTCCAAGCAGATTCATCTATAAACAAGATCAGGCACAGCCCCATAAAACTTGTCTTAGGACACCTGGGCCCACAAAAAATGGAAAAGCTCCAAGAGACTGGAGCAAATAAGAGGCTAGGTAGGTAGGTTAAGCCTTCAAGGAGTGTCTCTGTGTGTTTGGGGCAGAGAGGGTATGTGTAGTGGTACAGAGAATGCTCTGCACATAGTGGATCATAAGAAGGGTTGGGTTCACAGGAGAAAGGGTGATATTTTTCCTTGAGCTACTGCCTGTAAACCCCTACCATTGTTATTATTATTATTGTGTGCACAGCTTACATCAGTGTGAATAGGTGGGGCCATGGCAGGCTGACACATGAAATGCGAAATAAACAGGGTTTCCTTTATAAATGGTCCTTTGCTATAGTATCATTGAACACTAGGGCCTAGGGCAAGCTCTGTAGAGATGGTTTCCTGTCAAGAACATATTGGTAGGCTTGGGTTATCTTCATCTGGAGAATAGAAGTACCTATTCATGTCTGAAGACAGGTGAAATTTCTTCAAGTGAAATGTGTTTCTCTTTGGGCTTCAGGCTCATCATTGAAATAATGAAGGTGAGAAACAAAGTTATTTCTGTGATCCATTTTAATTCTAAAAATCTGATTCTTGACTGTAAACGAGTGTATTGTCTCTGCTTGACATATCATGGCCTTTCCATTTCCCCTCTTCTTTGCTGAAAAAAACTCTTCAAATCTATCACCTATGAACCCACCCCAAAAACACAGCCCCGCTGCTGTGGAAATCCTGTTCAAGCCTGTTGGCTGAAGTATTCTGTCTGTTTCTCAGAATGCAGTTGTTAATTAAGTCTACCTCCACCTCTTATCTCTTCACACACTCCCTATTCTGGTCAACCTCTACTGCCTATGAGAGTCTGCTTGAAAATGCTCCAAAGTACCTTCTTTGTTCACAGCATCAGCCTCTACTCATGCTCTTTGCATCACAGCTCAAGACAGGAAGGAAAGAGTTCTCAGAGTGACAACCTGCAAAGGGACTGACAGCACAGTCCTAACTCACTCAGTTAATCCTTCCCAACAAGTGGAATCATCATTTTAAGACACGGTTTCTCTACTAGAAGCTTTTGAACCTTTAAAGAAGCCAGCACTTTACCGTGCCCTGTTCTCCATCATTCCAAGTATCCTGTTCTGGAATGGCTTCACACGGGTTTGTTTTGTCTAGGCCCCTAGATCTTGAGCTGGTGGAGGGCAGGGTCGATGCCTCTTGAGGTATAACTAGAGAAACTCTGAGTCTGTCTTTCTTATGTATAGCCTCTGAAACGGGTGTTGTAATTTGCCATTGTATCTCATTTGCTTTTTGACTTGAACATGACTGCCCTGTCCATATTTGACCCACATGAAACCCAACTGAACAGAATGAATATTTTTTTAAGCAAAGTTAAATACCATTTCTTATATATCACTTGAAAACCTGCAATCCAAGAAATATTAATAAAGAACAAATGGAAGGGGGGTCACCAGCTGGTGATTGCCCTAGCTTTTGCCTACATTTGTTTTTTAGCCCCAACATACACCTCATATACTCACATTCAGAAGCTAGCTTATATGTGCTAAGAAATATAAACTTCAAGTCTGCATTCCTTGAGAGGCAGGTCGGATCTTGCTGCCCCATCTGAAATGATTGTCTGGCCCAGATCTCCCCTCATTGATCTGAGTTACAGCTTTTGGATTGCGGTAAGGTTTGGAGGAATCTCAACTTTTTCTCCACCATCTGCCCCCTCCCCTCATACACACATGCACACACATCATTCAATAATAAAGATAGTAAATGTGATTGGCCAGATAGTAGGAATCGTAGACAAGAAAGATGAGATACAGGATCTTTTCTCCCAGGTAAATAACCCATGAAGTCTGGTGGGTTTAGAGTGGGCGAGTGATTATGTGCTTTGAAGGAAGGGAGCAGGAGATGGAGGTGAGAAGAGGCAGAACAGGGTCAGAAAGAGATATTTGTTCTGCTTTGTACTTTGTCTACCAACTGTGTTATATCTATATTGTTTTCAAATTAGTGCAGGTAAAAGGAATTGCATAGCGAGAACAACTTAATCAGTCACCTCCATTCATTAATCAAGTCAGAAACAAGAGCCTCTGGCTCCAAGTGTATGTAATTTCAGCTTGGAGGAAAGACTTTCTTCTCATTAAGGTCTTAAATCCAGCATGTTTCTTAGTTACCTACAATTAGAATGGCCAATCTTCTATAAGATCATATTATTAATCGGCTCATTATTTATTCAAAATAATTTACTGCGTTCACACTATGTAAATCACTTTATACAAGCTCTATGGAAAGAGCAGAAAAAGTAATGAGAATATCCACTCCTGTTTCAGCTTAAATGTCACCACTTCAGAGAAGCCTTCCCAGACCATCCAGTCTAAATGTAGCTCTTCAGCCACTTGAGATCAAGTTTGTCTTGCTTTATCTTCTACACAGCCTTGTCACTCACTATATTTCTTTTGATTAGTGATATGTCTAAGTGATTAGTTTTCCTCTAGAAGAATGTAAATTCCATGATCACAGAATCTTAATCTTGTTCAACTCTTATATTAGTCCAGGTTCTCCAGAGAAACAGAACCAATAGGAGATATATATATATATATATACACACACACATATACACACACTCATGCACTGCATAACGACATTTTGGTCAATGACAGACCGCATAAATGATGACGATCCCATAAGATTAGTACCATATAGCCTAGATGTGTAGTAGGCTATACCATCTAGGTTTGCATAAGTACACTCTGATGTTCGCACGATGACAAAATTGCCTAATGATGCATTGCTCAGAACGTATCCCCATTGTTGAGCGACGCATGACTGTATAGATACATATATCCATACATATATGATATGTATGTAATATATGTATGTATATAATGTATTTTATTTTAAGAAGTTGGCTCACGGGATTGCAGGAGCTGTCGAGTCTAAAATCCATAGGGCAGGGTGGCAGGCCGGAGACTTTCAGGTGAGAGTTGATAGTGCATTCTTGAGGCAGGATTTCTACTTCTTCCAAGAAAACTCAGTTTTGCTTTTAAGGCCTTTCAACTGATTGGAAAAGGCCCACCCCCATTGTTGATGGTAATCTCTTTTACTTAAAGTCAACCAATTGTTGATGTTAATCACATCTACAAAATACTTTCACAGCAACACCTAGGTTAGTATTTGATCCAGTAACTTGGTACTATAGCCTAGCCAAGTTGACACATAAAACTAACCATCACACCTCTATATCTCTAGCGTTTAGCATAGTGCCTGGCACATGATGGGTAGTCAATAATATTTGTTGGCTACCTACTAATTAATTCATAGTATAGGCCTTACAAGATACCCAATAAGATATGACCCTGCCCTCTTGTGCTTATGATCAGAATGGGAAGATACATTCCATACAAGTTAATAATTAAGCCACACCATTGGGCAATGTATGATTCAGAGCTGAAATAAGTGATACTAACGTCAATGAAAAAAAAACCAACAGACTAGAAATTCAGAGAAGGCAAGATCCTTGTTAGTGGAAGGAATGAGAAAAGACCTGTTTGGGGATCTGGTTGTCTATGTCAGGTTGTTATTTCGTTGCCATTTTTCTTGTGAGATAATAACTAACAACCTGGTGGGCTGGCTTTCCCTTTGCCCTCTGTGGGTCTGTAGCTGTCTGTCTGCCGTTCACCTCTGCAGATGGCAATGGCAATGAACTGGAATGTTTTCTTGGGAGGATGTGCTGCTGTGGTTTGGTCCCTGCAGAGTGAGTGGCCCTTCTGCCTCCTTTGCTCTGTCGTCCTCTTGGACCTTGTGGGTCAGCTCTTAATTGGGTGGGGGAGGTGACTCATTTAAGCTATTTCTCACTTAGTGACTTTAGTGTTATATTTTACTGACTGTAATAAGTGTCATTTTATTAATTAGTCTGGCAATCTTTTCATCTTGAGGAAAATAGTGGAAACCAAACTTTTTCTTATTTTGCATACTTATTCAGATCGTCTGCTACAAAAGTTCTCCTCCTCAAGGAAGCTAGAAGACTTTAAGTGATCACCCCTCTATATGGTGTTAAAAGGTAAATATATACATTTCAGTGTAAATGAATAGGAAAGCTGGTGTAGGGTGAGGAGTGCTCATCACTTTGTCTCTATTGCTGTTTCTGATTCCCGAGTGAGGGGATATGTGATACGCGTATGAGACCGGAGGCCCCCTGGGGTTATGGAGAGGCCATGTGATACAGGGCAGCAGGAAGGCAAGAGTTCTAATGTCCTCTGGGCTCCACCACTAGAGTGTGGCCTTGGGCAAATCACATTATCTTGTGGGGACAAGTTTACAATGGAGTTGGAACAGCCCTTAAACATTTTGAAGTTCTGAAACACTGCTCACCAAAAATCTTACATTTAATTTTAATCTGTGAAACAGAGAAAGGCAAAGCTGGAGGCCGGAGTTCTCAGGGAGCTGTCAGGGTGTGTGTGTGTGTTAGGGTCTGAAGCCCACCAGCTACAGCCTTCCTTCCCAACCCCCAAGGGGACTCTAGAAAATCCCTAAGACTTCAGAGTAGTTTGCAAACCATAAATTCAATGAAATGGAATGATATGTTTGCCTTCTTTGAAATTCTGTGAAAAATTGTGAATGAGATAATGCATCCACATGTTTTTATAAAGTTATGTTTTCTTTAAAATAATAATTACATAAGAAATGTGAAGACATATCTTGCTATAAAAAATTTAATTGATACAGGAGTATCTAGAGTGAAAATGTGAAAAGCCCCTTCACCTTGCAACCCTCTTTCCACTCCCCACTCCTCTGCCTCAGGCTCTATTGGGAGTTTGGTTTGAAGCCTCCCAGATCTTTATTTTTGCATTTATTTTCTATATACATGAGGGGAGGAGGCATTTATATAAATTGGATCATATTAGAGCTATTATTCTATAACTTACCTCTTTCACTTAACAGCATGCCTTAGAAATCTTTCTATATCAGGAAAATATACCTAATTCTTTCAAAGGGCTAACAGTGCTAATAGTATATGAAAATTCCCATTTGCCCCATGTTATCAATAGCCCTGGAAGTTATCAATTTTTGAAGAGTCTCCTATCAGAAGGGCAAATTTGAAGTCTTCCTGTTGTTTTAATTTATTTTCTCTGATTGCTTATTCATTTGAGCACTAAATAGTGGTAAGGTAGGTTTTCCATCATCTGTTATGTTGAAGGTTGCCTAGGGTCTAAAAAGAGGTGAACATTTGAACCATGGAATCTGTTTAATAGAGCTATTGACTATTATGTTTTGTGTCCCTGGTAGGCTTTTAGGCCTTGCAACCTGCAAAGCAATTTTCTTCTGGAATCCAAACATATTTTCATGGACTCATAGTCTTTAGTGGCCTTGGGTAGAAAACGTTTTATTAATTAGAGGAAAAGTCATTCTCGTGATGAAGTGTAAATAGAATTTTAATTAATAAATGCAATAATTATCATTCCCATCTTCATTTAAATTGCCAGGTCCAGCAATTATAAAGTCCCAGTATTCTCTTTTTAACTGGCTTTTTTGGTCAATTTCCTTGTCCATTTAATAGAGTTTTTTTTTCCTTTAAAAATAAAACAAAGCAAAACTGAGTATCAAGCTCCAACTTCTTATTTCATGTACCAGTACATCAAGTAAGTTTCCACACCAATCCATCATAAGGAGGCACGGATCTCTTAAGTAAATGCCAGTAAAAAGGAATAGATTTAGGAAGATTAATAATCACTTTAATTTATAGCAGTCTTTCTCCCAAAGACGCTTGCAAAGCTTTGCAAACACTTGAACCAAAATGCAGTTTAAACCACTGGGAAACAGATATGTAAACTTGCTCAAAAAATAAAATATGAGCCTCATATAGTGGTCTTTCATATTCAGAGATGACACATTCATATTATATAGTTATCAGTTCAACAAGTTTTTACTGCATTTTATTTGTTCTCCCCAAAGCCTTATTTTTGATAGATGAGGCCTAAGATATACAGGGAGCGTCCTTTCAATATCGTGTGAGTGATGAAAGGCAAAACAAAACAATTTATCAAATCACACTGCATACATCCCTATAAATTTGGAGAGTGATGAATCTGTAGACCCATAGAACTTGGCATGTCATGTATTCATCAAAGGTAAAGCCCCAAACATCTCAAATACTGCCGGTAACAGGAAGGCTGATCTTACCCGGAAAAAAAAGCAATTACCTTCTGAAACTATTCCTGTACTGTAAGAATCCTTTGGAAGATGGAGCAGTTGTCTGTAGAGTTTGAGTTTAGAGTTGTACAGAGAATTTGATATGAATATTTCAACACAGGATGATGTCATCATATTGTTTTCTTATTTAACAAAGTTTAGTGGGTTTACAAAAACATCTACTATGTGTTATGCTATGTCTAGCATTTATAGCTGTTAATGAAGATCCAAATAAAACACTTATTTAGAGTGTAAAAAAAAAACGATTAGGTATTCATTTTTTCCCCATCCTCCTCCAAGGAACCAAAAGACAGTTATTTCTCCCATCACAGATAATTTTCAAATATGGATTAAAAACATATTGACCTGGGGCCGGCGGTGGCGCAAGCGGTTAAGTGCGCGCGCTCCGCTGCGGCGGGCCGGGGTTCGCTGGTTCGGATCCCGGGCGCGCACCGACGCACAGCTTGGCAAGCCATGCTGTGCCGGCGTTCCATATAAAGTGGAGGAAGATGGGCACAGATGTTAGCCCAGGGCCGTCTTCCTCAGCAAAAAAAGAGGAGGATTGGCGGATGTTAGCTCAGGGCTGATCTCCTCACAAAAAAAAACAAAAAAAACAAAACATATTGACCTAACTGTATTCCCCCATGGCAAGGTGCCCACCTGACACCTAGTTAGAGGTGAATCTCATCCCTCATAACTTAGTGAGTACACTAATGAATTATTGCAATGTGCTTTACTGCAAAAAGATCAGATAACAATTTTCTGTCCCTTGTATGCTTCAAGAGCTCAGGTTTTTTAAAAGTCACTATTGTCACCAAGTTCTGAAACACTTACGTTGTTTCCTGGGAGCATTAGGAGAGTGATGGCTTTTTAGGGTCCTCTGTGCCAGTCTTCAGAATAGGAGAGAATTAATCTCCAACTCCTGACTGGGCCCTCTTGTGCCAGAATGCTCCCAGGACAACGCACTTTTCTACTATAAGGTGGCCCCTGCTGGAATGTGTAATTTTGCCCAATTTCAAATTACTTAGTTATTAGGAGACCCTCACTTTGAAAGCCTTTTTTTGTTTTTCAAGTCTATAATTCCATTAACACAACTTAGCACATAGTGATGAGGTTTGGTTTTTTTTTTTTTCTTCTATTTTTTCCAGTCATTCAAAGTTTTTTCCCACCTTTGAGAATAAATAGCTATATTTAATTAAGAAAAAATATCTTCCAAATCAACCAGAAATTTTACTTTGTTGTGTAGCCTCGAATCCTGTGAGAACCTTGGCTTCTTTCAATAATATCCTGGTAACTTTGTGTTTGAGTGAGAAGCTGAGTGGGAATAAGGAAATTAGAGAGGAAACCCCTTCCTGTAGGTTGTAAAAGAAGTTAGAAGTAGAACAAATTAACATTCTAGGGTAGATATGATTTCACCTGGATTTCCTAGATTAAATAAAAATACTACCTTAACATTTTTTTAATAGCCAACAGTGATTGTTACTTGGCGGTGTGCATAATTTTTTTAAGGCAGATAATGGCTATAGAAAACCAGCTAATCATGATGTTAAATAACAGTAATAATCAATACTGTTGAACTGAAAAAACCCAAACAAATAATTGGATAGTAGACTTTTTCTCTTAAATTCGGTATTCTGGTAAATTCTGTTCATTCTCCTACATTAAAGCAGTTATAAGTTAGTGTCATCAAAACTAACCATTTTGCAGAATGCAAACACACTCTCCTCTGTGGTCATTTCAGATTTTTCTCCTTCCATTTGCATGTCCTCTGAAAGATAAGTCTTTTGGGTTATATCCCTTCTAAAATGCATTTGTGATAACATGAAAAAGTAGGCTCTCCTGACAGTAGAAAATATATTAGTTTAGCCTGAGCCCAGTTAAATTTAATGATACAAACCTAAAATAATGTTTTAAAAGAGAAAAACGGTATGTATGTGCATGTGTGTTTGGGTGTATGTATGATTATATTTATACAAGCTTGTTTCATTTTCATCAAAAACTGATACCCTAAAAACAGGCTCGTTAATTATGTATCTCTCTTATATAATGGACAGTTTTTTTTTTTAAAGTAATACATATTACTTTTAGTTTCATCTCTAAAAAGAAGTGTTGGAAAGGATTTTTGATATGCAAGATGTTGCTTGATAATCACAATTAGTTTTTAAATTGATTACTATTGTAGGCACTGTTTTTCAAATACAGTATCTCATTTAATCCTAAAAACCACCTCACAAGGATGAGTTTAGTCCCATTTTATGGAAGACTAAGGTGAGGTGTGGGGTTTAGGGAGTCTGGGTAGGAGCCTCTCCATGGTGAACCTGGGATTTTTACTGGGTCTGGCTGACTCCAGCATCTGAACTCTTTGCCCCTGTCTCTCATTGCCTTAAGTTCCCTCAGCCTCACCTCCTCCACTATTTATTCTCCAGAACAGATTTACAGTTAGTGGCAGAGGAGAGCCTACGAGTTCCCATGAGATCTGGACCCTCCCCATGTCTCCAAGTTCCTCTCCTCCAGTCCGTCCTCCCCCTCAGGGTGCTCCAGCCACAGTGTCATTAGTCCTGCCTCTGTGCCCAGCTGTTTTCCACCCCAGGCCTCAGGCACGCTTGTTCACCCCACTTGGACAGCCAGCCTGCCCGCCCCAACTCACCCTTCAGATCTGGCCCCTAAGGTCACTTGCTCTGAGCCTTTCTCCCTCACCCCCCAATTTAATTGTGTTTATTCTCATCACCCTCTTTCACAGGGCCCTGTTCCTTTCTTTCTCTCAAGTCAAAATTATATATTTTTAAATAATCTAAGTGATTTAATTTCTTTTCCCACAGTAGACTGCAAACTGTGTAGGGGACTTGGACTCACTTCTGTATCCAGAATGACAAGGACAGTGCATGGCATGGGAGTGGGACTTACATATTTGTTCAATGTGTGGACTGAGTTACGAGCTCTGACTTTCTCTAAAATAACACATTTTAAAGGTCCATTTAATGTAACTTTTGTGCTTTTAACTGGCTACAGAAGAAATACATCCTTGTTGGAAAATTGAAAAACTCAGAAAAGCACAAAGAAGAAAATGAAAATTAACCGTAGTCCCAACACCCAGAAACCATCACAGTTAATTTAACATAATGATGTCCTTCACGTCTTTTTACTGTCAGCACATATATTTACAAAGTAAATCATTTTAAACAGAGCATTAATATGTGTCTGCAGAAAGAGTACGTTAACTTTTCAAATACTTTAAATGCTTTCAAATACTTAACTTCTGTACGTTAGTGAGAGCTATTATTGTAGGACTGGACAGTCATGAAAAAAAACTGAAGAGATTGTATTAATTTTTTAAGTTGCTGTAAAGGTGAAGCGATTTGTCTAAGTTAAAACAATTTACCCAAACTCGGTTTGCCTAGTCTAGTTGATATAGCTTGTTAAATATTGACATTCTCTTTTCTTAGAATGCCTTCCTCCAACATTTCTTGCCTTTTGATGTAAAATGCCTCCTCCTCCTGAAGCCTTTCTAGATCACCTCATAAGAACATGACCCTATTCTCCAAAACTCAAGAGTACTTGATACTCTATATAGCCTTGATCTCTACTCCCTTAATCATCTGATTTTATCCCCCATCTTCTTGATAATGAAATCCTAGGGGAGGGCAAAAATCATAGCCTGACCCAGTACCTGTAATACAGTAAGCATTAAATAAATGTCTGCTGAATTGATAAATATTAATGTGTGTCCTGCTGACAGTAATGGACTAGCATCATTTTCATATATGACACATAGAAAATAATTATATAAGTTGCCAGGGTCCAATTCACTGGCCAGCCGCGTCTGGGTCCTTTTGTTTGAAGATGCCAACATGATTGGCAGTGACAAATTTCAGTTCCATGCATAATCAAGCCAAATTTCAGTTGGCTTGGGTTCCTTTGGACATTGTTCTGTGGGTATTTCAACTCTATATTCTGTCTCAATGTTTCTCATGCTTCGGTGCCTTTAGGACAGACAAGAATTTATAGATAAAGGAGGGGTGTAACAGAGGTAAGTCCCTCGTGGAGATTAGGGCCAGCTCACAGCGTTGTCCTCATCGCAGGTCCCTCAACCTTGCACAGCACCCCTTAGGTCTGCACGCATCAAGTGAAAGTCAATGAAATGTGGGTGAAAGGGCGTCAGCTTAATTGACTAACAATTCTGGGGCGTGGGTTTCCTGCAGCATCCGGCCTGAGGCTGGGAGCCAAAGCCGGGCTTCTCCCTCGGGAATACAGAGGTCCAGCCCACTCAAATCCCAGCTTCCCTGCTGTGCAGGGTGAGACCAGTTTCTTACCTCTCCAAGTCTTGATTTCTCTCTCTTTAAAAAAGGATAATGATAAAATCTACTTCGGAGGGTGATTGTAAAGATTAAATGAGATAATCCATTCAAAGCATTTAACACAGTGTCTGACATAAATGGGTTCTATAAATAACAATTATTATTATTAAAATTGAGGCAGAAGTGATAGCAGTGTGTGTGTGTGTGTGTGTGTGTGTGAGAATATATATGGCGTGGCCTAAAAAATTAGTGAACTCTTGTTGCCGGATTATTCAAATTGCAATAGGTCAGATCTCAAATACTGTCTTTGAATCCTCTCACACACACACACGTACACACACGTACACATGCACACACACGCATGCACACTCATACCCCACAGCTGACCTTGGGCATGGACGGAGTGCGTGATCTGAGACACAGCAATGAGAAACAGTGCAAGCAACCTTTCTCCCTCCCTGGCCTGAGTGAATTCTGAAACTGCCCAGCTGCAGTCTGTACTTCCAGCCCTTCTGGAGGGGGCAGAGTGGGTCTGACCAGGGAGAGCAGTGGCAGAGACAGTGCTGTTGAGAGCCAGGGAGTATAGGGCAGCCTAGCAGGAAGGATTGGGTGGTCCAGAGACGCAAGAGAGAAGCATGGTGCTTACTACGGATCCTACGCCTTCCTAGAAACATGCAATATTGGAATTAGAATGGACAGAAATGAAATTGTTGGGCCTCAGGAGGTAGGGAGGAAGCTGAGCTCAACCTCGTCTCTTTGTAGAGAAACAGTCCCTGCAAAGAAAGCACGTGGAACTTAGCAGAGCGATGATGAAGAGGGCAGTCATCACCCCTTCCCCTGTCCTGTCTATTAGACAAGCCTATGTGTTGTTCATAGTTTGGATGCCGGTCGACCCAGAATAGGAGGGAGAGCTAGAGAACCCTGGATGTGAAGGGTCACTCTGCTGGAATTATCTAGCAAAAGTTTCCTTTATATTTGCAACTTTCAGGAGTTAGAAGGGTTCCTTAGCTATTTAATGCATCTTTTAAAACATGGTGTTTAGGGGGCCGGCTCCGTGGCTTAGCGGTTAAGTGCACGCGCTCTGCTACTGGCGGCCTGGGTTCGGATCCCGGGCGCACACCGCCGCACCGCTTGTCCAGCCATGCTGAGGCCGCGTCCCACATACAGCAACTAGAAGGATGTGCAACTGACATACAACTATCTACTGGGGCTTTGGGGAGAAAAAGGGGAAAAAAAGGAGGAGGATTGGCAATAGATGTTAGCTCAGAGCCGGTCTTCCTCAGCAAAAAGAGGAGGATTGGCATTGGCTCAGGGCTGATCTTCCTCACAAACAAAAAACAAAAAATAAAAAAACAAAAAAAATACATGGTGTTTAGATCAAGGAGGCCCAGTCCACGAATGGAGAAGGAAAGTGAATCATGGCAAACCATATTTCAGGAGCTTTATAGTCTGATTCAGAAATGACTGCTGTTGATTCAGCTCCTGCCCGTTCCTGAGTGAAGCCTCCATTTATTTAGTCATTCATTCATCCAGCTTTTTTTTTTTTTTTTTTTTTTTTGAGTATTTAAGTGTAAAGCACTGTGCTAAGAGCTGGGAAAACAGAGATAAACATAAGACACATCAGTAGGCATTCAGGAATAATTAGTTGTGCAAAATGAATCAATATATGATTCCCCCATCACTGTCTATTATAAATAAGCATTTGTTATAAAATAAGGTTGCGGCCTCTCCACAACTATTTATAAAGTATCATTGAAAATAAAGTAGTAATCATCTTCCAGCAAGGAGAGCGTGGAGGGAGGAAGATCAAAAAAATGTTCCTCAGAGGAGGCTGGAGTAAGATGAGTCTTAAAGGATATCTAGAAGCTTGCCAGGTGAACTAGAAAAAAAAAATTCTGGGTATAGGGAAGCGCATGTCTCAGAAATTGCCTGTTTTCCGGAATTACTGAGTATAGGAGTAGAAAGAAGGGGACAAAAAGGAAGAGAGGAAGATGAAGTCATATACGTTGGTAGAGGCTAGGCAAAGAGAAACACAGAGTGGCAGAGGGGAGAATATAGGACTGGGGTGAAACAGACCTGGTTTGAATTCCATTGCTGCCAATGAATAGTAGCTTTGTAACCTTGGAAATCCCCTCTGAGATTTCATTTCTTCATCTACCAAAATGAAAAGCACTATCTTGTAGGGTTGTGATAAGAATTTGTAGCCATGTGGGTGAAATTCCGGACATGTGGGAAGTACTCAGTATTTCACTGTGATCATTATTATTTAAATGCCATGCTAAGGAATTTGTGCTTCATTTTGTTTGTTCCAAGGAGCCAGGGAGGATTTAATCAGTGAAGCAGCATGGTTTGCATTCACATTCTGGTTAAACAGGAAGCAAAGAATTGACTTATGATTTGGGCAAGTTGCTTAATCTCTCTAAGTCTCAGTTTGCACATCTATAAAATGGACAGTAATAAAACTTACCTTCTCACCTTATTATGAAGATTAAATGAGATCATGAACAGCGTTACTGTGCCTAACCCAACAGTAATCTATCCATACCTGTTTGTTATTACTTTTATTCTCTTTATCAGGGTGAGGTTGAAAGCAAAGAGACCAGCCAGCAAGAGGCCTTTGTTAGGGTCTAGTTGGGAAGCAAGGTAGGGCCATGTCTTATGAGATGGCCGGATGTTAGATATTTAAGAATGAAAATCAACAGGCCTGCGATTCATTGAATGTGGACGATAATCTTGCTGTTAATATTCTTTCCTTCACAACATACTTTTTCCTCTACAGAATAAAAACTATAGTTAAATTTATTTTTCTAAAGTACGCATTTCATATTAAGGGCATACATTTCCAAAACAGTCAGGTCGACATTCCCTAAATGTCCCTATTAATGAACCATTGCATTTGAGTGTCACAGCTTAAAGAAAGAGGTTACTTTGAGTTCAACAAAATTGGAACAAGTACTAGAGACCACAGTTGGATTTAATAAATCGACAGAAGTCCAGCAGGAGCTGTGACTTCCAATCTGTACCAGAGCTGCCCCCCTTTACCCTGCATACAAATTTAAATATATTAAAAGGATTATTAACAACATTAAACAGTTTAACAGAAATCAGCCTAAGCAATGCAAACCATCTGGATATAGCTAGGATCAACTGCTCTGGCTCCACTATAGTAGAAAAACAGTTTAAATCATCTCTGGTTCTCAAAAAGAAAAGGAAACAAAATTAAAACCAGCTTCCTTGCAAATAAATGGCAATAAATCATATCAGAGTTCTTGAGCTGGCAGAAACTAACTTTCAAGAACACTAAAGTGGACTTCCCTGGAAGATTTGGCTGCCTTCTTCCAAACATTTACAAAGCCCTGTTTAATTCTTGTCAGAACTTTAATCTAGAAGAAACCGACAACATTTGATCTAATCCCTCATGTTCAAATACGCCACCCTCACACTACTGACTCCTGAGAATGCGTGTGAATTTCGGTGATCTCCTATTCTTCTACTTAACGGCAATTCCCATCAAGGCTTTATCTTTTATATGGATACCCTGCATGTTGCAGCTTAAAACCACCGTGTTCCACTCTCATTTAAGTTGAGCAGCTGCAAGTCATCGTACATTGTCTTTCATATCTGCGAGCCTCTATTAAGTTTCTCCTCCATTTTCTGAAAATTTCAAAGTGTTTTTCCAACCTCTCAATTATTAGCTTCGTGAGTTTTCTCATTACATTTTCCAGATTAAACCCTGTCCTCATAGCAGCATGAGGAACTAAAATGATAGCCTAGATTCTAGAGTATTGCTCAGGAAAATGTGAGTACCCACTCACTGGTTCCTGAGTCCTTTTGGTGAGAAGGATGCTCACAGAATGATGTGATAAGCAGCCTCTGAGAGGGCTCCCAGTGATCCTTGTCTCTGCTAGTTATGCCCTGATATGTTCCCCTCCCCTTGAGTGTGGGCTGGATGTAGTGGCTTGCTTCTAGCAAATAGAAGACTGCAGACATAAAGGGATGCCACTTCTGGATTAGGTTACAAAAAGACGCTTCCACCTTTGGCTCGCACTTGCTCTCGCTCTCTTGGATCACTCACTCTGAAGAAGCCAGCTCCTATGTCATGAGGCAGCCCTGTGGAGAGGCTTTTGTGGCAAAAGACCAAGGCCTGCAACAGCCCTGCCCCATTGAGCCTTCAGATGAGACCACAGCCCCAGCCAACACATGAGTACTATTTCATCAGAGACTTTGAGCCGGAGGCCCCCTAACCCTTGCCTGGACTCTAGACCCACAGAAATGGTGAGATAATAAGTGTTTGTTGCTTTAAGCCTCTCAGTTTTTGGGGTAATTTGTTACACAACAATGATAATGAATACAAAAGGCTAAGACTATAGATTCTGGAAACATAACATATGTATGAAAATCCTGCCGGCACCATGTTTTAGTAAATGGCCATGGGCTAGTTAACTTTTGTTAGCCTCAATTTTCAAATCTATAAAAAGGCTATAATAATAATGGTATCTTCCTCATAAAGATGGTTATTTGGGCATTAATTGAGATAATGTATATAAAGCAGTTGACAGACCACCTGGCTCATAGTGATTATTTAATGAATGTTGTTTTATTAATTAATAATAATTTATTATTTTTAATGCTTATCATTTTTAAATATTGATTTTTGACTAGGGTTCTGTCCTTTAGTTTCTTCTCATAGACTCTCCATGGATGGGTCTCATATACTCCAGGACTTTACTTCTCACCTATGTTCTGATAACCACCAAGCCTCAACATCTCTTACAAACTCAAGATGTGTATTTATTGTTGCCTATTGAATACCTCTACCAATCTGTCCCACCTGCAGGTATCTCAACTCAGAAATTCAGAGTTTGGTCTCCCATTTTCCTCCCAACCCCACATTAGCTGTTACTCCTATATTCTACTGTTACTCCTATATTCTCCTACTTGGGAGGAGTCATGATCTAAGAACCTTGTCCTGAGTATGAATAGCCAAGATTTTGCTAATCTTTTAAAACAATCATTGCAAGCATACAGTGATCTATGTACAAAGATAGATTGTACTAAAATGTTAATGTGCTAAAAATTAAGAACTAAGCATCCATCAATAGGAAATCAACTAAATTATGCTCGTAAATAATAATAATTAACATTTATTTAGTCCTTGCTATGTGACAGGCCCAATTCTAAGAGGCTTATATATATCGTGTCACTTAAATCATTACAACAACCCTGTTTATATTCATTCAGTGGAATTCGCACAGCCCATTTTAAAGGATGCTACAAGTATAGATTTTTTTTATTGGTATAGAAAGATACTCATGAAATATTGTAAAATGAGAAAATAAAATTATGAAATATACATGTAATAGCACAATATTAAAACACATCTATGCATAGGTGTGAATATATGTAATAAATAGTTTTTCATTACAGGCACTTTGCACAGTTTCAATATGCACAAATTTTCAGTTACCATGATTTAGTTAAGTAACACCAGTTTCCCAACAACACAGTTGAAATGTTACTTGCTACAGTATATTACTGTGAAAAATAAAGTACAAACTTTGCTGCTAGCTCTTCGGTCCACAAATCACTATGTAAATAACAACATGATCAGTTACCAATCACATCATTTCATTCAGAGTCCATTGGTGATTGGTCACCGCACATCTGTGACTCAGTTCATGCAAATGTGTAGTTGTGTTTCCGCCTTGTCTCCCAGTGATAACTCTATGTGAAAAATTGGGTACTTGAAAGAGGGAAATGACCAAGAAAGATGAAAGTGCAGCAAAGAAACGAGAAGTGATTACGCTGGAAGTGAGATTCGAATCTAGTGGAGTAAATGGAGTCATAGAAGAAATAGCTGACCCTGAGAATGTTGACACTGCCGCCATGCTAGAGACCAACAGAGAAACTTAATGAAGGGAACTTATCAACATAAATGGGGAAAGTGGTTGTGATGAAAGGGATGATCTCCCAGGGGAAGTGACCACAACAAATAACTTACTTCACGTTAAAGGAACTCTCCGAGCGCTGAAAGCACAAAGGATAAAATTTTGGAAGCTGATCCAAACTTAGAAAGGAATGTGACAATTGGCAAGACATAGAAAAGATGCTCACTCTGTATCGTAAGTTGTATAACAAGAAGAAGAAGGCAACCACTGTTCAAACTACTCAGGTTTTTTCTGTAAAAAAAGTTACTTCTCAGTGTTTCTAATGTTTTAAATTACAGTGTGCTAAATAAATATTAATGTTACTATTTTTTCATTTCCCTATCCATTTGTAGCCAATAGTAAGAGAAATGTTAATGCTTTGACAAAAACTTTTAAAGATCACAGAATAATGATAATTTTTCCCACTGATTGTTAAGATCACTTTGCACGGTTTCATCTGGCACAGTTATGGTCCTGCACACTGAAGAGCAAGGACTGCCTGTATATATCAACAAAAATGTCCTTAGGACGTACATTAAGATGCTGATATTATTTTCAGGTGGTTGGATTACAGATGACTTTTGAATATTTCCATTTCATAATGTTTCTACAATGAATATAGATTTTTTAAAAGCTAATCTAGTTATTTGGGCATTTCTTCCTTTAACGTACATTTTTGAGCCCCTAGTAATGCAAGGAATTTGGAAAGTGCTGGACATTTAAGGAAGAAAAAGACATTGTCCTTTCCAAAAAGAAAGTCATGGAGTAGTGCAAATGTCTGCCACGTTACACGAAATTTCTACACTGCATGTCAAGTAAAACAGAGATATGAGGGAAAGTCAGGAGAACACCGAAGAGAAAGCCCTGAACTCCCTCTGGGGAGGTTGGAGAGGGCCTCAGCCTTTTTACACTCCAATATTAAAGATTTTTCCTTAAGGAAAAATGGATTCTGATTGGCTTCCACCTTTTATACTGGGAATTACTAAAACCTATACCCCTCTTTCTAGAGAACCAGTTTTAGTTCCAGACGTCACAAACAAAAAAGGCAAAGTTCACAAGGTAATGAGAAAATATACTGACTCTTTTGCCAAAAATTATTCAGATGCTTCTTTAATCTTCTTCCTCTGTCATTGAAGCTTGATCAAAGGGATCTCACAATTATTTGTCTTTGTTTTTGTTTTTCACACTGCTTTTTGTAAAAGCCAAACCTTCATAATCAAAATTTGCAATAAATAGCACAGAGCACTGAGGCAGTTTGCCCTGCTCTGGGCCTAGGGATGGGACGGACACAGATGGCTCCTGTGCCACTGGTCTGCGTTATCACTATTTATGTTTTGCCTTCCGTGTTGAGAGTTTTTAAATTAAAGTTTAATGTGTTTATGGTGGCTTCAAATTTAGTGATTTGCCAATCACATTGCAGTTGTGAAGTCACCTTATTATAAACCGACAACACCCACTAGGGACACTTCCTCACATCAGTAAATGGAATTCAGAAACAAAAAATTTGAGTACCGTATGAAAGGCTTGTGTGATTGGGCTTTTATTTTCTGGTCTTTTCAGTGAATTCTTTTTGTGAAAATGGTTTTATCTTTGATTTTTTTTTTTACCTCATTTAGAGCACTTCTTCCTTCCTGGTATATTGAGATATGGTGGTGAATGAGAACCTTCATTGGTGTCTTGGCAAAGGAGCCTCTCTGCTGTTTGCTCGCCAGCGCCTTTCTCCAGGAGGCAGCACAGCATAGACAGCTCTTCCCAAAGTGTGACGACCTACATGGTCAGGGGGCAATCGTGAGTGTGACATCAACCTTGAATCATCTTGTGAAAAGTTAGCCCCTTTGCAGTTCGCTTTAAATCTTAAGTCAAGGACCAAGTCTCTGCTCCCCACAACACTAGCCAATCTTCCTTTTTAACCAAGAACAGGCTCCGGGCTTGGAGCTTTAAGCAGCCTAGAATATCTAGCTAGAATTTAATAGCAATGCTTTGTCTTATATGATAGTGATTTATTTATCTAAAAGAAATGACTCCATTTAAAGAGAGATACTAAGTAAATAGTATGAGCAGGTGTTTCATGGATATGGCCATCAGCATATCTATCTCTCAGTAGTTGCATCTGTTAGTTTTCAGGTTAGATTATATGTGATTCACAATTATAGCTATCATTGATAGAGCCTTTATTTTGAACTTGAATGTTCCTAAATATTTTATATATACCACTGGATCCTCACAACCACCCAATGAGGCAGGAAGTATTATTAGCCCTACTTTGCAGAAAATGGAGCCAAGACACAAAGATCTAGCCCCAAGAGAATACACTGAGTATGTGGAAACCAGGAGTCAAACCCACAGACTCCACATCCTGTGTTCTTAGCCACTGAGATTACCAACTTAGGTTTTTAGGAAGCATTGCAACAAAAGCAAGCATTTGTTTTAAATTCCAGAGTCTCAATATGTTCATCCACTTCCCCCAGATTGTTTTATTTTGTGGAAATAGCTTCAGCCTTAGTCTGGACCTTGTGAGTCAAGCAGTGCTGCAGAGCGGCCTGGGAGGAAAAGGTCTCAATCTGCCGACCGCCCTGCTGGCTGGGAAAAGGGAGGAGGAGCCACATCTTCCTAGTTCTGTCAGAAGGGAGAGAAACCATTTCAGAAGAACTAGTAGATTTGCAGCGTTAAGGAGCCACTGAAAACACTCTCCAAATTGTATTTTCCCAAAGCTCAGGTGATCAGAGTACATTGTGGGTAGTCCCATCTTCCCCATCTTCCCCCACCTCAAAGACACCTTTATATATTTTTATAATCTAAGAAATCAGTGTTTGTTATTACCTTTTATAGAATCAATGAAAACTGTTAAAAGTTCCACAGATCATTGGCGTCTTCTGGGCCTAACTCCACAGCGCTCTATAGAGAAAATTCCAAGCGCGCTCTAGAATAAGGTATATTTACTTGGATGAAAGGCCCCGTGAAGACCAAACATAGAAAATTTTCTGCTGCTCTTAGTTTAAATTTTGAGTTATAAGTTTCTCAGAAGGTCCAAATTAAAAAATAAATTTCAAAGCTATTATAATTTAAACTTTAAAAAATCTTTGTCAGGCTGTTAGAAAACGATTTTACCTGTGTCATGAAGAATTAAATATTTCTATATTTGCATAATCTATTACCTTGTTTCTAATTATTTTTAGGACAGTAAGGCAGTTTATAGTAATACATCTAATTATGTCTATTTGCGTCATTTTATTATTAGGGACAGATACAATTTGAATAAATGTGACCCATATCGAGCATCCAACATATATCTTTCTTCTGGGAGTAATATTATTGGAGAGAAACCTCTGTTAACTCATGTCCTTATTTATTTTGAAATTAAATAAACTGTGAAGTAATTTTACTTTAAATATATGCACAGATTCTAGAGCATGCGGGCATGGAAGGCTGATGTTGATGCTTATTGCATTAAGGTATCATTCATATTATATTTTTAAACCTCAGATCACTTTGCAAGGCTGAGAGTTGATGGTTTAGATTATGGAATCTACTGATCCCTGGACTCTCCCATATCTCATGCAGCAGAAATTGCAATATGTATTTTTTTTTTTTTTTTTTTTTTTTTTTTTAAAGATTTTATTTATTTTATTTCTTCCCCCCAAAGCCCCAGTGGATAGTTGTATGTCGTAGCTGCACATCCTTCTAGTTGCTGTATGCGGGACTCGGCCTCAGGATGAACGGAGAAGTGGTGCCTCGATGCGCACCCGGGATCCGAACCCGGGCCACCAGCATCGCAGCGCGCGCACTTAACCACCAAGCCACAGGGCCGGCCCTGCAATATGTATTTTTAAGAGTTAAATTTTGAGAAAAGATGTATGGTATCTTCTAGATCAAACATAAGAAAATTGTTCCAACACCTCTCACTAAACACCTTTAACATTACCTTCTTGTGATATGAATATTATTATATCACAAGAAAAATAATTATTACAAAGTTGCCAGTGACTAGCAGAGGCTAGAACAAAACAGGACTAATTAAATATTCGAAGTTTCTAATTCGCAAAGATACAGAGATAGCAATGAGGGAGAGGCTATTGAAACACTGCTTAACAGGCACAGAAGTTAATGTGTTAATGACGTGTTGAGAAAGGATGTGAGTACATCCTGCCGGACTGTGAATAATCCACTCTGGGAGTCGCATGTTTGCGTGGGGATTTGAGCATAATTTTACGTTGCTAGGACTGGTACAATGATTAAGTATCATTGTATTTCTGTTGAGTAACAGTATTCCTTTGGTGAGGGTATATGGAGACCAGATACACAGGGAAGAGGAGCAGATGCATAGACTAGGGTGTTCAATTCAACAGAGTGTGATGACAAGCAAAAATGAATTACAGAAGGTTCCTGGAAAAACTAAATCAAACTAAGAAGTGAGTTACAAAGTAGAGCACATCACCCATAATAACTCCTATCATTACAGTCCTTACGGTGTGTCTTAGTTATCTTTTTGTATATACCTAACACCCGGTTCCATCAACACTGAACTCTCACAGGGAAGATCTTGTGTCTCTTATTTGTCCTTGTGTCCTTGTCACTTAGAACAGTGCCTGACACAAATTGAGTACAGAGTAATTGTTTGAATTAATGAATTGATTGATCCATTGATTAATGGGTGACCCAGCTAACTGAGATTGCTACAAGTAGCCAAAATTCATTTGAAATCATTGGCATCTAAAAGGACCTGTGGCCAGATAGTAGACAATTTCAAGATCTTCTATGACTGGGAAGCCAAATTAAGGTGACAGATTTTCAGGAATGAAAGCATGCATATTAGTATAAAACAAATATATATCCAAATAATTTATATGAAAGTTGATAATTAAATGTATTGTTACAACAACTCATTTTAAACTGTTCTATAGCTAACTGTAATTTGGGTATTCAACAAGAGGTTAAAATCCTGCTGATTTTCCCAAGGACAGATCTCTTCAAATGCATCATCAGCAGGCCTTAGCTGTACTGGGCAATAGTCACTCATTTTCTTGCCTTTCTCTGAGAAAGTAACTGAGCAATTCTCAGATATTAAAATAATGATTTCCAGCCCATAATAATAAATTGCCATGTCTGAGATAGGGGAGCAGTATATTCAAAAAAATATTCTTGGTAATTCTATGATGAATCCAGAGACAAGTACTATTGCATTAAAATTTGGGAGGAAAAAATGAAAATAGAATAATAGGTTGTGACCCGTTAGTGGGACTTGAAATGGATTTAATGGGTTCCAAGAAACATTTAAAAAGATAAAATAGAGGAGAAAATATTGGAGTACATCACACATAGTAAGAGTAAGTATTGTTTCATTACTTTTAATTGTATCTACATATCCATATAACTATACATATATATGTACACATTGTACCCATTAGATCAAAAATGTTTGCAAAACATTGGGTCTAGGCAGAGTAATTTGAGGTCTGCAAAGTACCATGTAGTTCACTAATCAAAGCAAATCTCTTTTTGTTTAACTCTCCTATCAGTCATCTTTGGCTAGGTTACACTGCAGTAACAAATAACTCAGTGGCTTACAACTGAAAGATTTATTTCTTGTTCAATCTATAGGTTCTTCGTGAGTTATTGCCTTCATTCCAAGTTCCAGATTTAAAGAGAATCTTTAATGTTGAATGTTCTTTTGACTTTTGACAATAGGAAGAGAACATAGTGGAGCCATAAGATGGTTCACAAAGCTTCTGCTTAGAAGTGGCATGCATCACTGCTCACAGTTCATAGGCTAAAAAAAGTCACATAGCTAAGCCTGGCATCAGTGGGGCGCCAATGAATAATGCCCCTACAGGGAGGAACAGTGGATATTTTGAACACTACTGCAATTAACAACAGCTCTTAAGCTATTTCCTTACAAATTTACGTTTAAGGAATATCAAGTCCTCATATTTCTTGTTTGCAGGGCTTTACTGAGATTTTGGTAAGAATTAGTTTGCCTGAGCCTTTTTGGGTAAATATTGCTGGTTCTAAACTCTAAGAACTTTGATGCCACGAATGTTTTAGTCTCCATCACTTTGCTACAAATAGTGCAGCTTTTTGAGTTGGTGGTATTGACCACTAAAACTTTCTGAGGCTCAGGTGTCCTCATCTTTTCTTTTGCTTCAGTGCCTAATTTTGACCCTGTATTATATTTTTATCAACGAGGCGTGATTTTTTAAAAAAAACAACAAAACAGATGTTAAACTAGACTAAGATTCAATTTAAGAAGTTTCTAGAAATACCTCTTAGAATCTGGAGATGGAGAAAAAGTATCCACGGGATGTAGAATTTGAAACCCTTTAGCTACCACACTGGCTGGTATCAAGTGGCTCATTTTGTTTCCAGAGAATTAATGTTGTTTCCAAAGATTAGCTCTCACATGGCTCATTCAGGTAACCAGTGTTGAATATGGAGATTAGATATTTTTTCATACAAGGTTATTACATTATAGTTTATGAACCACAGTGGCTATGTGCCAGGCTCCCTTTCAGGCTAAGCAGCCACTTTGCTGTGTTACTCCAGCTGAGTCTTTTATTTGAAGTGTTTCTTCATCTTGGCTCATTTAGCCACAAACAGAAATTGCCCTATGGGAGATAACATCTTGTGTTTATTTACTTTATAGAATTATCACTTCTGGGCTCATTGCAAGGGCAAAACATATCAGAAAAGAGAAAAATCTGATTTCAGGAAGTCAGGGCTCCCTTAACCCTGACATGTGCCTATCTTTCCTTGGATAGTGTGGGACAGAGAAGACAAATCATTGGATTGGGAGTCAGGAGACCTGGTCTCTGATCTTTTCTGCTGCTTTGTTGCTGTTCAACTTTGGGCAAGTTCTTCTACTTCTCTCATTCTGTTTCCTTATTTGTAAAACACGTGATGTGTCTCCCAAATCTCTTCCAGTGTCAGGACCCTGTTCTACTTAGGGAATTTTTCAGAAGTCATATAGATTTTTCAGCGAAATCAGTAAAGAGAGATTTTTGTTTAGAAAATATGAAAATAAAAATATATTTCTTTATATTTGGAAATGGTATGAAAATTGCCAACAATATCTAAGTTTAAACCTAATGCTTACATTCTGTTAAGTGATCCTTGCATTTTCTTTACCTAATACCAGAAATTTAAATATAATTTTTGGCATGATATATTTCTGATAATTGATATTTGAAATAACTGATAACTGATAATTGAAATATGAAATTAATCATATAATATGCCTAAGTATTTTTTCAGCAGCCTCATTGAGATATGCCTTATATACCATGAAATCCATTCAGTTTAAGTGTACAGTTTGATGAGTTTTAGTAAATTGATACAGTTGTGCAACCATCACCACAATCTAGTTTGGAACACTTCCTTCATCTAAAAAGTTTCCTTATGCCTGTTTGCATTTAATCCCTGCTCCTACCGTCAATTTCAAGGGAGAACTGATCTGCCTTCTGCTTCTATTTTTATCTTTTCTGGAAATTTTATATAAGTAGAATCATGCTAGCATTATCCATTCGCTAGTTGATAGACATTTGAATTGTTTCTAGTTTTTGACTATCGTGATTAATGCACCTACAAAAGATTCACATACAAGTCTTTGTGGGGACATATGTTTTCATGTCTCTTGGGTAGGGATAGCTAGGTTGAGTCATGTAATTAATGTGCGTGTAACATTATGAGAAACTGCTAAAGTCTTTTCCAAAGTGATTGTATTATTTTGAGAATTTCAGTTCCTCCTCATCCTTGCCAACACTTGGTATAGTCATTCCTTTTTATTTTCTCCATTCTAACAATTGAGTAGTAGTATCTCATTTTAGTTTTTAATTAGCATTCCCCTAAAGATTAATGATATTGAGCATCTTTTCATGTGCTTATTGGCCATTTGTATATCTTCTTTGGTGAAATGTTTATTCAAGTCTTTTGCCCATTTTTTATGGGATTGTCTGCTTATTATAGAGTTATAAGACATTTAATATATATGTCCCTAGTTTTAAGAGGACTTTCCCTGCCATAAGCATCTATCTATTATCTATCTATCTATCTATCTATCTGTCTGTCTGTCTATCTATCTATCTATCTATCTATCTATCTATCTATCTATCTATCTAAACTTCTTGTTTCTTTCATATTCATGCTGTGAAATAAAGCCCTCTGAAAATAACGGAATGGAAATTTTAATTCTAGGAAAGATGCAGAATGAATTTTAAATGGTCCTTAATAACCATTAAATGAATATTTTGAAGACTTACTGGTAAGCTTTCAAAGTGGTAGAATGGTCATTTATAAATCTAATAGTGGTTTCTGTTTTCTTAGTTTGTGCTCTGTTTGTGGAGAAGAGAAAACACCTTCTTTAGGTGCATAAGAGTTCTGTCAAAATCCAGGTATTTCTGAGGAAGGATGAAGAAGTATCTGAGGAAATAGGAGAGAGATGCCAGAGTCCTTCGTTTTTTACTACTTTATTCTACTGGAAGTTGAGACATCTGCCTTCTGAAGGGTGGTCTGTGGAAAGAATTTATGTTTTATTGACGTTGGTATCATTTTGTCCAAATCCTAGTTTAAAATATGGATACATTGGTGTGCGCGCGCGCGCACACACACACACACACACACACACACACACACACACTTCCTCTAATGAAAAAGAGGTATATATCAGTTCTCGCTGCCAGTTCTCCCTAATCCTCCCAGCCCGTGAAACAAGTTAATATCACTTGTGGGAGTGTTGGAGTAATTTTGTGAAATAATAAACTCTCTTACTCCACACTAGAACTTTAACTGATAACTTGGATAACTACAGAACCCATCATCTTTGCCTCTTTTCTGACTTCTAATGCCAACCTTCCATTTTGTGATAATGTCTTCTATCTATTCTCACCTCCGTAAATAGAAATGAGCTCTAAAATTGTTTATCTACAAACGTTATTCCAAATGACTTTGGCAGTAATCTCTAAAAAATTATAATTAACATGAATTCAAAATTGGTTAATGTTAACTCTTTATAGGAAATGTATTTAGATATATTTGTATACTATGTTCCATTACCAAAGTCCCTAAAGCAAAATTAAAATTCATAAAAAGATATAGCCTCATCCATTTAGCTAGCAAAGAGAGGTAGCTTGTTAAAATGACTAGGTCCCCTTCCAATCACGATATGGTGAAATCCACCAGCCCCACTGACACAAGACACACACACAGCCATGTTTTCAAATGTGAAAGAAAGTTCAGGAACTTAAAACATCAAGGAAGGCTTCCATCATGAAAAAGAGAATCCATAATAAAGAAACAGAAAAAAAAAAAAAGAGACGTGGAAGAAACAGACAATTCGGGGACAGAAAAAAAAATCCCTCTAAACTATATTTAATAGTCTTAGAGAGATAAGAGAGGAATTTGCACTCATAGAACAAGAATGGAATGCAATTTGTATAAGGTATAATCAGAGAGCACAGAAGAACTCCTGGAAACTAGAAATCTAAGAGTAGAAATAAAATAATCTGTGAAAGGGATAAAATCAAGCAAGTCTCTTCTTAAATAGAGCAAAAGAAAATTTGATGGAGAATAGGAGAGGAGCTATATGAAAATTACAGGACCATATGTCCGACCATATTGAGAGAGATTTTAGAGAGTACTGAAAGAGATTGATAAGACTTAGTGATGGGTCCATAGAAAACAAGGCAAACACAAAAACAAAGCAACTGAACACTGCCTAAATAATGATGATGGTATAAACACTGAAAATTGATTTCACAAAATAAGTGGGAGGGTGCACAAAGAGGAAGTAGCATGAGCAAGGAACATGCAAGAATTCTGTTTAAAATATGTAAAAGGTATCTTTAATAGAACTTTAGAATTTGCAAACCTTAGTGATTTCTGTATATGAATATGGTGCCATGTCTTTTGTATCCCACATTCTAATATTAATCATGATCGATTTCCTGAAGTAGTCATTGACTCCTTTTATGCAGTGACTTAAAATCACCATCCAAAATTAGGAACCAATCTTTGGAGAAGAATGGTTCTTTTCCCTTTCAAAAAGCGCTCTACCGCATGGCAAGATCAAGACGTTGCTTTTCCCAGTGCCATGTGCTGTGTTACAAATGTAAAGATACAGTTTATTCAATATTAAAATATGGTTATGAGTTATTGCATTATGAAGCAGATGTAACATATGGTCCTCAGGCTTTTCATTAATTTCCCACTTCAGCAAACCAGAAAACCCTTGAATTGCCTTTCCTATGGTTCTGATCAGCTGTGCTTGATTATTTTAGGGTTGGCCTTCAGAATTTGGAACTTTGTTTCTTCATTGGCTTGGGTTGATGAAATGTCATTTGATAACTTGACTATACATTTATATATTGTTGGCATTGAGCTCTATATTGTCATTACCAAGGCTTTCTGGGCTTGTCCTCTTGTTATAATTTAGTTTTCACAAAACCGTGGGTTCTGATTTTTGATTAAACATTTCAAAATCAAATGATTTAATGAAATGTAAGAAATGATGAGTTAATGGAATTGATATCTCTGGATATCATGGAGTCCAATCAAATCCCATCTGTAAAGTAAATTAGCAACTGATCATCTCAGAAATTACAAATTCAGTTGTATGGTTTTCTATTTTAATTAAGGAGTTGAAATAACTTTCAATTATGAATTGATTTCCCTCTTTTAGAATTGTCTAGGCCGTTTAAACATTCTTGACTGGCTCTCTCCTAAGATCCAGTGCTCTTCTGAGGCAGTTTTGTTCTTTGATTGTGTTTGCTCAGAGAATACGAAGCCTGAAAAGTTATGGTTTCTTTTAAAGTAGGAAGGTGAATTCTGGTGCCCCATCCCCACACTAGCAGATCATAGATGGCAGCCCTAAACTAAAATCTAAATTAAGCAAATAAAGGAAGTATGCAAGCAAACGAAAAAAAAATCTTAAAAATTGATACTCTATTGAAAACTCTTAGGAAAGAGAAATCAGGAGAATGCCATGATTAGATTTGTGTTTTAGATGATCTCAGGTAGCAATGTGAAGATAATAACAATAATAATAATCATAGCAGCTAACATTTTGAGTGCTTACCGTGTGCAAGTCATTGCCTTCAGTTCTTTACATGCATCAACTTATTTAATTTTCACATGGGGAAGTACAGTAGTATATCCATTTTACAGATGAGGAAGCTGAGGCAAGGATAGGTTGAGTGAATTGGCCAAAATCACCAAGCTGGTGGTAGTTGAGAGAATCTGGGATCTGAGCCTCACAGTGTGGCAAGATTAATCAAGAGGCTATTGCAACGATGCACATAAGAACAAATGAAGGCTTGACTTATACTCTACCAAGCCAGGGTCAAGTTCATAGAGAAGCAGTACTCCAGTGCTGTGGTCATTGTGGGGCCTGCTTGAGACTCAATTAAGGTTTAAATGATAGTTTTTTAAAAATATGCCATGACGTTATTTCCATAGTGCCAACCTGGACATCCCTCCCAACTGAAAAAAATAAAAGCTCCATCATAGACTTCTCTGAGTGAAATCCTACATGGATATTGTTTGGCTTCTTACCCAAAGAAGCATTTACAAATCACTCACTTGATCAAGGCATTAGTATAAATCTGCTAATGGAATCGAGTTTACAAGGCACATTCTCCAGACAAAGCTTTGTTCAGATCACGCAATTGCATACATGAACTGCCAGCTAAAGATTCAACTGAAATATGGCTTAAAGAGTTATGCTTTAGGGTGTGAAGATATATTTAGTCATGTTCATATTGGGTTTGCTCTGATTCCATGCAAGTAATGAAGAAATTTGCGACCATTCAGTATTGCTTGCTTTTACATTGCCATTACATTTAATACTTTGATCAAAAGTGCTTGAACTATGATATCTTTGCTACTGGGAAATTAAATCAAGTTATAGGTCAACTGCCATCCCGATAGAGCCAAAACATTTCAAAGGTAAAGACCTTGTTTATGACTCACAATGTTAACAGACCTTTCTAGAGTGGTTCAAAAGTTACTAAAAAGCAGAGAGTTGAATCATTGATAGACTGAAAAGTGGCGTTTTTATCCAGGGATTTTCATTTATTCTTTGTGAGGCAGAGGTTGTGTGACCACCAGACGCCAATCACACAGCACCAGTGGATTTGCAAGATTACAGGATGGCGGAAAAATGAAGGTTAAGCACAGGGTACAATAGAGATTACTTATGGTAATGAATTGTGTAATTTTTCTAGACAGAGTTGGATTAATGTTCATCCCGAAAAGAGATTACAGTGGGTCTGATTCTTGTGGTAAACAAATATTAAGCAGATCATTTATGGTCAACATATGAGTCGAGTGTCCTCAAGAATATATGATTTATCATATACAGGGGAAAGCAATTAACCTGTTCCCTAACTGTACACATGAGATGCACTGGGGTTTTGTGAGGGCGTGGGGACAGTGTGCTCTGTGCTACAAGGCTTCTTCCTCGCAGTGGAGCCTTGAAGAGACAGTCAGGGACCCCAGTTATCACAGTCCAGCAGCTGTACCTCCAGTTATGAAGAGCACTCCTCCTCCTTGTGGCTGTTACAGAAACCAACTCTGCCTGCCTCGTTAGCATGTCACCTGGACCCTGGTGGAAGTAACAGAGTATCCCGGGTGGTACCATGTGTCCGTACTTTGTACAGCTGCAGAGTCTGACCCCCCCCAGTGGCGCTCTTCATTTTCAGAGTGTGGGTGGGGTGGGTTCTGCTTGTCCTTATGGCGAATCTCAGCTCTGTCTCCACTCACCCGCCTTAGGAATGTCGCACTCATTTTTAGAATCAGCCTTTGATTCATTTGTAGAGTGTATTTTTTGCCATCAACTACTTTTCGGAAGACAGTGCCTTCTGTACATGGCTTTCATTTTAACACTAAAATAGCATTTTTAAAAATTTTCAAAAACAACAATGCACCAAGAAGGGCACATCACTTCTGTGAGATGCCTTCCAAAAATGTTATAACCTCAATCTAATCGTGAGAAAACATCAGACAACCCAAATTGAAGGATGTTCTACAAAATACATGACAAGTATTCTTCAAAAACAGAATGTTCGTGTCACGCAAATTAGAAGATACCAACAGCCAAATCCCTGTAATCTCAACACCCGGAAATAATGACCATTAACATCTTAAAGTATACCAGTCCTTTCTCTTCCCATTGATATACCCTTGTTTTTTAAAAAAATAATATATTTTGTGTGTGTATGAGGATGATCAGCCCTGAGCTAACATCCGTTGCCAATCCTCCTCTTTTTGCTGAGGAAGACTGGCCCTGGGCTAACATCGGTGCCCATCTTCCTCCGCTTTATATGGGACGCTGCCACAGCATGGCCTGACAAGCAGTGCCTCAGTGCATGCCCGGGATCCGAAGCCGGGCTGCCAGCAGCGGAGCACGCGCACTTAACCACTACACCACGGGCCCGGCCCCTAGAAAAATAATATTATGCTGTTGTGCCTGTGGTTACTTAACTGCTTTATTTACTTAAAGGTATACCGTGAACAAATTTCTCTGACAAGTAAATATTGATGGACTCTGTGAGGTGAGTGTCATTCAGCACCCCATGGTGTCTCTGTCTGTGGATGAGGACTCAGGGCGGACAATCTTCACAGCCTTCACATTGTATCATTGCTTCTCCCCACCCGTCTTCACACTGTGGAGCCCGTGGACACCATCAACTCAGTCCACGGGGGTCCTTGTAGTCAGGGGTGGCTCTGTGTAAGAGTTTAGTTCCTCATTTCATGAGACCACTCATCCCTGGAACTTGCATGAGTTTCTCTAAAGTGCTTCTCTTGCTGGAATTGAGGATGAGAAATTTCTTGAGAAAGTTTTCACACTCTGGACAAGTAGAAGGGAATATGGTATATTCCACTCAGTACCCGTTCCCCCTGCTCCTTTAAGTTCTGTCCATCTAAAGGCAGGGATATGTTGACCAGCATGTAAAAGATGACTCTCAGGCTCCACACGTCCATGGTGACTTTTGGCCCTGGAAAGAGTTCCGGGGCAGCATAAGGGGGCTACCACACAAGGTATCCAACTTATTGCCGAAGGTGAGTTCATCGCTGAAGCCAAAGTCTGCAACTTTGATGTTCAAGTCTGCATCCGACAACAGATTTTCTGCCTTTAGGTATATGGACAATACACTTGCAGTACTACACAGGGGTTACTCTCTGCTAGAATTCGCCTGGGGCCTCTTTCATGCTGCCATGATCCACTAGGCAATTGAACACCTCTCCCTAAACAACTGGCAACTACTGATCTTTTAACAATAGTTTTGCCTTTTCCAAAATGTCACGTAGTTGTAATCATACAGTATGTAGCCTTTTCAGATTGGCTGCTTTCGCTTAGCAGTATGTAGTTAAGGTTCCTCCAAGTCTATTTGTGGCATGTTAGCTCATTTCTTTTTATAGTTAAATAATATTCCACTATATGGATTTACCACAGTTTGTTTATCCATTCACCAGTTGAAGGACATCTTGATGGTTCCTAAGTTCTGGCAATTATGAATGAATCTGCTGTAAATGTTTGTGTGCAGGTTTTTGTGTAGACACAAATTTTCAACTCATTTGGGTAAATACCAAGGATCACAATTGCTGGGTCATATAGTGAGAGCATGTTTAGTTTTGCGGGAAGCTGCCTAACTGTCTTCCAAAGTAGCTGTGCCATGTTGCATTCCCACCAGCAGTGAGAGTTCCTGTTGCTCCACATCCTTGCTAGGATTTCAGGCTGTCAGTGTTTTGAGTTTAGCCATTCTCATAGGTGTGTAGTGGTATCTCGTTTTAATTTGCAATTCCCTGATGACATGTGACGTGGAGCACCTTTTTGTATGCTTGTTTGCCATCTGTATATCTTCCTTAGTAAGGTGTCTGTTCAAATCTTTGGCCTATTTTTAATTTTTTTTCTTATTGTTGACTTTTAAGAGTTATTTTTATATGGTGGATACCAGTCCTTTATCAGATGTGTGTTTTGCAAAGATTTTTCTCCTAGTCTGCAGCTTTGACTTTCATTCTCTTAACAGTGTATTTTGCAGAGCAGAATTTTTTAATTTTAATGAATTTTTTTTCTTTCATGGATTGTAGTTTTGATGTTTTATCTAAATTGTCATCACCAACTCCGTAGAATTTTTCCTATGTTATCTGGTAGGAGTTTTATAGTTTTGCATTTTACAATTAGGTCTCTGATCCATTTTGAGTTAATTTTTGTGAAAAGTATAAGAACTGTGTCTAGATTCATATTTTTGCAAGTAGATGTTCAGTTGTTCTAGCACTATTTGTTGAAAAGATTATCCTTTCTCCAATGAAAAGATCTTTTGCTCCTTTGTCAAAGATCAATTGACTATATTTGTGTAGGTCTATTTCTGGGCTCTCTCTTCTGTACCATTGATCTATTTTGTCTATTCTTTCACCAATACCACACTGTCTTAATTACTGTAGCTTTAATAGTAAATCTTGAAGTCAGGTAGTGTCAACTTCCCATTTTGTTCTTCCCCTTCAATATTATGTTGACTATTCTGGGTCTTTTCCCTTTTCATATAAACTTTACAATCAGTGTGTCAATGTCCACAAAATAACTTTCTGGGGTTTTGATTGGGATTGCATTGAATCTATAGATCAAGTTGAGAAGAACTGACATCTTGACAATATTGAATCCTCCTATCCATGTACATGGACTATCTCTCCATTTATTTAGATCATCTTTGATTTCTTCATCACAGTTTTCTAGTCTTCCTCATATAGATTTTGTACATATTTTGTTAGATTTATACCTATTTCGTTTTTATGGGTGCCAATATAAATGGTATTATGTTTTTTATTTCAGATTCCACTCCTTCATTGCTGGCATATAGAAAAGTGATTTACTTTTGTGTGTTAACCTTGTATCTTGATACTTTGCTATAATCGCTTATTAGTTCCAGAAGGGTTTTTTTGTTGTTGTTGATTCTTTGAGATTTTCTATATGGACAATCATGTCATCTGCAAAAAAAGACTGTTTTAATTCTTCCTTCTCAATCTGTCTACTTTTTATTTCCTTTTCTTGTCTTATTGCATTAGCTAGGACTTCCAGTACAATGTGAATAGGACTCGTGAGAGGGGCATCTTTGCCTTTTTCCAAATCTTAGGAGGAAAGTTTCTAGTTTCTCACTATTAAATGTGATGTTAGCTGTAGGGATTTTTATAGATGTTCTTTATCAAGTTGAGAAAGTTCTTCTCTATTCCTAGTTTGCTGAGAGTTTTATCATGAATAGATATTGGATTTTGTCAAAGTTTTTTCTGTATCTATTTATATGATCAGATGACTTTTCTTTATTCCTTTGAGGTAATGGATTACATTAATTACATTAATTGATTTTCAAATGTTGAGCCAGCCTTGCATACCTAGAATAAACTCCACTTGTTCATCATATTATTCTTTCTATACATTGTTGGATTCAATTTACTATTATTTTGTTGAAGAGTTTTACATCTATGTTTATGAGAGATATTGATCCATAATTTTCCTTTCTTGTGATGTCTGTCTGGTTGTGGTATTAGGGTAATAATGAGTTAGGAAGTGTTCCCTCTGCTTCTATTTTCTGGACTAGATTGTAGAGAATTGGTATCATTTCTTCCTTAAGCATTTGATAAAAATCACCCATGATATCATCTGGACCTGGCACCTTCTGCTTTGGAAGATTATAAATTATTGATTCAGTTTCTTTGGTAGATACATACATACTCAGATGATCCATTTCTCCTTGTGTGAGCACTGTGAAAGTCTTCATAAGGCTAGGCCCCTAGGAGTTTTTATGTCACCAATTAGACCTTGCTTAGTCTCTAGCAATTAGTCAATTATCCTTTAAGAGTGCCTACACCTAACGGCTCCAGCAGCAGCTTCTGCTCCCAGTAAGCTATGATTCTCTGTATTCACCTGTCTCTCTAGCTTTCAGGGCAGCAATTTACCTTGTGACATCAGTTCTCTGACGAATCCAAGAACAGTTGTTGATTTGCAGTTTGTTCAGCTTTTTTCTTGTGGTGAAGATGGGAGTGATGTCTTCCAAGCTCCTTACATGCCAGACCAGAAACTGAAAGTCCTGGATGAAATTTTGTCAGTTTTTTTTTTCCTTAGTTTTCCTAAATGGCTGATAATTGATTAATAATTAATTAATCACAAATTAGAATGATAAAATCAGATACTGTCTGTAAACATATCTAGATTTGTATTTTCTTTCTCAAACAATAGACATTTATTGAAGATTTGTGATTTGCAAGGTGCCAAAGTAGGGCTTATCAAGTCAAAGAGCTATAGAGAAACAGAACTTGACTGGAATCCTTTCTATCCCTCACCTATCTCAGATAGCAGCTCTTCAGCTAACCCAGGTTCTCCAATTGCTGAGTCACTATAGCCTTGGACGTCCAAGTACTTTTATTTATACAAATACTTTCAATAAACATGTCTGAAATTTCTATCCCACATGGGATGGGAAGTCCAAGGTCCCCTTTCAATACCCACATGATTCTTTATGAAGCTAAGGAGCTGGTGTTCTCAGGTTCCCAGTCTCCCCTCTATGTTTTGCCCATTACACATGCAGTCCTTGATCCTTTTACTTCACTCCATAAAGTTCCTCAGCTAGACACTGCCCTAATCCCTCTACTTTTTCAACTACCACTGACATAAGCTTGTGTGGTGTATATAATATACTTTTACTGAATGTTTTGAGGTGAAAAAGGCCATGTGGCTCCAAGGCCAGCAAACAACTTCTGAGAATTGAAGATTGGTCATGTCTGGGGGCCGGCCTAGTGGCGTAGTGGTTAAATAACTTTGCATGCTCTGCTTCGGTGGCCCGGGGTTCACAGGTTCAGATCCTGGACACACACCTGCACACTGCTTATCAAGCTATGCTGTGGCAGGTGTCCCACGTATAAAGTAGAGGAAGATGGGCACGGGTGTTAGCCCAGGGCCAATCTTCCTCAGCGAAAAGAGGAGGATTGACAACAGATGTCAGCTCAGGGCTAATCCTTCTCACAAAAAAAAAAACAAAAAAAAAACTGATCATGTCTGTTCCTATAGGCAACCCACACCCATCGTGCCGTTAGTCCCGTCACTGCCCTTGTCACAGAGTCGCAACTTACCATGATGCAACCTCACTATTTTGTTCCCTATTCTTCCACTTTCTCTCTTCGTTTCTTTTGTTCATTAATCCCAAACCCCCAAATTCCTGTTTGCAGTTTGTGCAGGGAGGTTTCATTATCTCTTATACCAGGCCATGCCCAGAGAACCTCATCATAACCAAAAATACCCATTGAAGCTGTTCTTCTACATAAAGATAGTTCTTTCCCTGCGAAGATCAGCTCTTTGCATAGCATCTTTTTGCCTGCTCACCTGAAGTTATCAAGTCCATATGTATCTGAGCATTTAACAACTTCATTTAGCCAATAATTCAAAGGATGGAGAGGTCCTTTCTTCAAATCTGAGCAACTCCATGAAAGGTATAGATAAGCAGGGAGGGTTGACAAGTGAAACTGTTCAGGCAGAGAATGGGTGAGCAAAACCACTTACATGCAACTGCTTATGGTATGTGAGTAACAGTGAAAATTAATCCTGCTCTGTGTACCAGCTACTTTCTAATGCTCTACCTCAACCTGGTTGGTCAACCTCTAAGGTTGATATTATTATTCTCATTCTCACGTGAAGAAACTGAGCATCTACATAGCTAGTGTACTGGATTTTAAATTTCGTAGTATGAGTCAGATGTGCAGAAATGTAATTTTATTTCTCTATAACTGAACTCAAATTTCTCATAAGCCCCTATTTCTGCTGAGGGCAGAAAACACTCAATATTCCCAGTGGAAAATAATTTAGTAACTTCTGATTTAAAACTTAATCTCTTTTGTATAAATGTTAAATGAGATTTAGGATTCTCCCTTCTCCTTCCTTCGTATTGCTCTGGTGAGTCCTGTTGTGCAAATGTTCATGCTGGTCATCTTTGGCTTTCTGGGGTTGCCTCCTGGCTAGAGCTTTGTGCGTGGTCCCTCCCGTTTGCATCCACTACTGAAGTGCCCTCAGTGGGTTGTAACTCCCACCTAGTTTCCCAGCAAAGTAATGCATGTGGTTCTGTGCTTCCTTGGCCCCACCTGGGCTCTCACTGAGGCTGCTAGTATGCCATGACTCAGCCGTGTCCTCCACCCACTCCTCCTCTTTTGGGATCTCCCATCCATAGCCCTGCAGTAAGGTCCCCTCTCCCCATATCCTGAAGAGCATATTGATTCTCAACTCTCAAGAGTTGTGGGAACATTTTTAGTTATTCTCGTGCGGCCATTAGAGCCAAGGAAGAACGGAAGAATAGAGAATGATTCAAGAATACAGTTTGAAGAATCACTCCGAGGCAAATTACATTTTCCAATTAAGTAGCTTCCAAAGTAAGTTAAGGAAAGGTAAAAGAGAACAGCTTCAAAAGTTCCACACTCAATAAGAAAGTTTGTTCAAAAGGTCAGATACTGCAATGCACATCAGTTGTGTAGTTTCTGTAATTTTAACCACATACAGAAGAAAATATTTACTAAATAGGAAAAATAAAAAACTATTAAGGCACTGCTACAGATATTAGGTGACCTGATACAAGTATATTATGTCTTTAAACACTTTTAATCAACACATAATTTTATTTTCTCTGAATTGATGTACACGTATAAAGGTTGCTCACCACTTACTTAGGAGGTTGTTACAATAATTTGGACTCCTAGCCTAGCATGATCACAGGAAAAATAGAAAAGAAGAAATTAACTTGACAAGTATAGATCTCCGTGGAAAGTGCTGAACTTTAAATGTCTAGGGGAACAATGTGTGACAGGTCACTAGCCAAATTTTTTACCCATTTATTTAACTAAAGGTGTAGCTTAATGATGAACTTCAAATATCATTAGAAACCAAGTATTCTATATTGGTCCACTCTTTTAAATTTTATATGCTTCTTTTGAACCAAAGAAAAATGTCTTAAATGTCTTTTTTATTTTATAGCTATTTTATGTATTTAGATTCTTCTCCACTATTTGCTTTCAGATAAATTTGGACCATATTTGACACTTTGCATAAACTTCAAGATGTGTTCTTGTCGTCTTTTAAATAGTAAAAAGGATATTTGAGGAAGTGCATATTGTTTGAGTGAGAATAAGAGGGGGTATGGATCATAGTTTTTTGGTTTTTTTCTTTTAAGTTATCTAGCGTTGCTTCAGGACCTGTTCTTTTTAAGCTTTGGAACTTGGCCATCCCCAACAAGCATTAAGCATCCTATCCCCTCACTGAGCAGTGGGCAGTGGTATTTCCTTTTCAAAGTCACAGGGCGTGAGAGAGACAAATAGCATTATTTGCACTGTGTCAGGTGTCAGCAGGCCTTTCTGGATCATTATGGTGATATCTTTCCTCCCTAAATAATTTTTACAAATATCCTGATGAAGACAGATTTCTGTTACCTGTCTTCGATGGGTCATAAGTTGAACTAGCACTATATTTTTTTCTGAAAATATGCATAGTTGTCACATGGTGTTTAATAGTTTTAAGCTTATTGCTGCCAAAATGAGCACAACTGTAAGAAATGAGGACCCTCTCATCTTTATAACAATAAAATGGCATCTTAAGGTGTTTACCTAACTCTGAAGGGGAAGTTAATATTCCCAGTGGATTTCTAATCTCCAGCTTACCCCCACCCCCTGCTGTGGAAACTCTGTGAAGGATGACAGCTTTTGACCAAATGACAGCATAGAGGATGAAATTAGTTGCATTAAATTAGAATATGACAAAAAGTCTTTCAAAATCTTTGTCACAATGCAATGTTCAAGCAACAGTGAACAAAACAGAGTAAAAGTAGACCAAGGAAGAGAGTGAATATTTTGAAAGGAAATTTCGTGAACTAGATCACTTGCCAATTTTGAGAGTCATTGCTTAGTAGAACTCGGGCTACAGCAGTTTCTAACTTGGGGATCCTACTCCACAGTCATATGTATGGTCTCTTCTTGTTTAATCTTTGGATATAAAATTGACCATTACAATATTTTCTTGGTACACTTTTATATTCCTCAAAAAAGCAAGTCTCCATTGCTAAAGGTTGCATTCAAGAAAATAATGGGGAAAAGCCTGAAGAATAAGATGCACATTTCTATGCTGTTTCCTGTCTTCCTATTTCTAAGTATAAGTGGTTAAACAACAGCATGCTAATTTACAATACACTGTAAATTAGTATAAAGGTAAATTGTCTTCTAAAAACAGAAAGCAAAGTTTTGATACCTATTTCCTTTATTTATATCACATCTCGGATTTATTTTGTTTGGTTTGTCCTTTTCCCCTGACGGATCCGATGTTTATTTTTTAAGTTTAATTCTGCCACTTTGGGTTGTGGGAAAAGAAAAGCTTCTGATAGGGTTAATCTAGCTACATAAAAGTCCATGCTGAGAATAATCATAATCTTGGTCTTTGATTAGATCTGAGCTAGTAATATCTTGTGATTAATCAAAATGGGTTGCATTGCATGTAGTATAAGTCATCTTCACAGATGGGATAGAGAATCATCAGAGTTCTCTTGAATATTTGTTTTAATCCTTTCTAGGATAAAATGGCTTTGGATTTTTTAATTTTTTTTACTTTAAATCAGAGTTCACCAAATAGATGACTAGGAAGAAATTTTGAAGTCCAGTTTTGCTAGGATTAGAGGTCAAAAAAGAAGAAACTTGTTTTTTAATTCATAGTGTTTCGGTATTTCCTTGAATATGCTTCATCTGTTAAAAATTGCCTTGTAAAATTTAGCAAATATTCCTGTTCGTTTGTAGTTTTAATAAAAAGCTTCATAAAAGAATATATCAAAATATACTTCATGGAAATAATGTTGAGGTTTTAATTGTTCTCTATAGCATAAAAGATTCTTCAAGATTATTGTCTCTCTTCCAGTTATGTAATTCCAGTCTAAGTGACATCTGATAACAAAGAGCTTCACTTTGGCAACTAAACTACCTGACATCTAACACCCCGAGCGCAGCAAGAGCTCTCACACAAGATGTTTACTGAATGCATCTGTCATTTCAGCCAGCCATGTGGGCCTCATAAGACAAAATTTCTTTAAAAAGTTGATCTCCAAAAGCTGTGAATTGAACTGTCTACCCCAGAGCCACACATAGTGGAGGCTCAATAAATACATGTGTGTAATTATATAAGAATCATTGAATAAGAGAATTCAAAGAAGCAGTGCAATTCATCCAATCCACTTCTAGACTAGATTAATAACCCACACACATTAAAATAAGAATTATTTATTTTTTATTTTTCTTCCTTTTTTTTTCCTTATAGGAGACCTGGTGAGCCTCCATTGATAAAAGGCTGGCTTCCTTACCTTGGAGAGTCCCTGAAATTACAAAAAGATGCATTAGGTTTCTTGAAAACTCTTCAAAAGCAACATGGTGACATTTTCACCATTCTCCTTGCGGGTAAGCAGCACTTCTATAAGTACCTTACATATGCCATAATTTCTTATTTATTCTTTAATGTCATATTTTTCTCTAAGCAAAATATTGCATAATTTTATATTTTTTTTATTTGTAGAGCTAATACAAAAGGAAGCTATATTTTTGAGTATAGCAGTCCTCACATTAAAAAACAAATTACAGTCATGCATCGCTTAATAACAAGGATATGTTCTGAGAAATGAGTTGTTAGGTGATTTTGTCATTGTATGAACATCATAGTGTGTACTTAAAGAAACCTAGATGGTATAGCCTACTACACACCTAGGCTATATGATACCAATCTTATGGAACCACCATCATATATGTGGTCTGTTGTTGACCCAAACATCATTATGAAGCGAATGATAGTACAGAACTCTATGGTTTGGTTTGGTTTGATTTGCTTTTAAGAATAGTTAAAAAAAAAAATAGAATGTATTAATGGACTTTATTTTGTAGAGCAGTTTTAGGTTTACAGATAATTGATCAGATAGTACAGACGGTACTATCTGTAGTACTATATATATACCCTCTTTCCCCTGATCATAGTTTCTCCTATTATTAACATCTTATATTACTGTGGTACATTTATTACAACTGATGAGCCAATGTTGATACATTATTAAAAGTCTGTAGTTTACATTAGAGTCCACTCTTTGTGTTGTACAGTCATTTGGGTTTTGACAAATGTATAATGTCATGTATCCACCATTGCAGTATCATACAGAATAGTTTCACTGCCCTAAAATTCCCGTGTTCCGCATACTCATTCCTCTTCCCCTTCCCCTGAGCCCCTAGCAACCACTGATTTAGAATGTATTTTTAATTTAAAAATGTTTGTTATGCTTCTAACTTCAATAAAATGTTTACGAAACAAGAAAAAAAAGAAACACAGCAATATTACTACATATCCCAACATTATAGGGCTGAGTAGAGAAGCCGAAATGTTCTTAGCTCATCCTCCTTTAAGCCCATGCTATCCAGCTATATCAGCTATCTATTGCTGCATAAAAAACCTCCCCCAAATTTAATGCCTTAAAACAACAACTGATCTTGCCTGGGTAACTTGTGTGGCTTGAGTCATCAGGCTGCTTGGCTGGGGCAAGACAGTCCAAGATGGCCTCCATACATGGCTGGCTGGGCCTCCTTCACCACATGATGTTTCATCCTCAAGAAGACGTCCTTACATGGTAGCTAGTGTTTCAAGAGGGTGAGAGGAAATGCTGCAAGGCCTCTAGAGGCCCAGGCTCAGATATTACAAAACCTCAATTTTAGCACATTCTATTAGTCAGAGCAAGTCACAGCCTGCCTCAGATTCAAGAGCAGGGAAATAGAGTCCACGTCTTCCTGGATGGGGTGGCAAAGTCACATTGCAAAGGAGCACATGTAGAGAGAGAGAAGGAATTTATCGTAGTCATCTTTGCACACAGTCTTCTGCATCAGCTTATCACCTGGGCTAAGTATTCCTTCTCTTCTCTTTTGTCTGTCCTGTGGATATCCCGGAAGGCTGATCTCTATAGACTAGATTATACATACCCCTTTGCCCTCTGACTTCTGGTTGGGTGTGCTGGTGGGAGGGCAGGAAAAGGCTATGTTCCAGCTCCCCATCTCTCACTGCGCTCTGATAACACAGGTCACTCTCCTTCCTTAGAAAACTGAAGACATCAGATATGATCTCACTCAGATCCCCACAAATCGACCGAATGTACCCATGTCTCATAACTGTCCTTACCACCTTTTCTTCAATTTCAAAGAATGTTCAAGATACCCATTTACATGTCCCCATGACCCTCACTTCCTTCCTCCTCTGGGCTGGCATTTCATTTTTTATTCCTCTCACACATATGTCTTCATTTTTTTCTTGGGTCCTTACCCTTAGCTTATAATCATGCTTAAGATTCTCCTATATTCTCCTTATAGTTATTTTTCACTTTTTTTTTCTCTTTTACATCCAGATTTTTCAAGAGTTACCTACATTTGCTGCCACTAGTTGCTTGTCTCCTAGAGACCTCCTGACCGTAACCAGCCTTCTGCTTTGCTGAGGTCGTTAATGGGCCCTCACCTGACTAGACCTATCTAGCTGGTTTGACAGTGCTGATCCCTCATTCCTTCTAGAAACACTCTATTCCTTCACTCTCTTGACACTGACTCTTAGTATTCATTATCTGGGTCATCTTTACACATGCCTCTTTCTTTGCTAAACCCCCTCTATCTTCCTCTATCCAGCCCTGGAATTTTATGTTCTATTCCTAAAAAGTTCAGCTAATTTCTTCATACTGTAATTACTTTGAAGTGACGTTTTGTACATAGAGCAACTTCATTTCAGTACTACCATTTTAATGTAATTGGGAGAAAAAAATGATTCAAGTGGATGAAATGTCAGCGTGGTTGAGTTCTCCCATGAACAGGCAGTATTCATTTCACTGCAACTTACTCCTTTGCCTGGCAGCTGATAAGTCTCCTTCGACAGTAATTGTATACACTCTGATTTCAGAAAAATTGCAATAAAAAAATCATACATCTTAAAAATAGAGAAATTGTAGTATATAATGTAATCTTCACAAGGCTCCCCAAAATCTGGGCTCCACTTGCCTCTCCAGCCTTGTCTCTTGCTACTGCTCGCCTTGTGTTTAATGTACCATTAATGCACTAAGTTGTTTGAAATTTCCCCCTCACACACCATGCCCTGTTGTGCCTCTGTGTTTTCTCTCCCTGTTCTTTCTGCCAGAATGCTGTTCTCTTTTTGAGTCATCCTCAAAAGATGTCTGACATGGACTCATCTTTTGAGGCCATAGTCACATATCCCTTCCTCCCAAAAGCCTTCACTGATCGTTTCCCCTCCCCTGTTAGGTTCAATGCCTCTTCTCCAGGCTCCAATTACTCCCAGTATCACAGCATTTAATAAATTGTGAATTTCTTGCTAATTCAGTTGTCTATTTCCCTTCATTATTCTCTAGCCCTTCTATTGCCAGCATTTAGTCCAGAGCTCAGCACTGATTGAGTCACAATAAATATTTCATGAGGAAAATCCCAAAACCTTAGAGCTAATAAAATACTTACTGTAATACAAATAAAGGCCATAGCTGGTGCTTCTATTCTAAGTGAGCTTTTGGCTTCATAATACAAAACTATGTTCTTCACTTTAAAAAAAAGTCACTCTTACTTTAAAAAATTAAACCTTATGTTGTAATGAGTAGATTGAACACATTATTGAAATTTTCAGTTTTCCTTGTTGATACATTATACAAAAATAACCTAAAATGATTAAGCAGAAACTTGTGGCAGATTTGAATAATTTTATTCACTTTTCAAAAAACAACCAATTTCTGCTGACACTTGATATCTTAATCTCAGATACTGAGAAGCTTGCTGGATTTCTAATGTCTAAATAATTTGACCGTAGTTGTGTTTTTGAACCCAACAATAGACAACCACCGTTGAATATGTACCACTACTTCCCTTTGGCTTCTTACTAGAGTTTGAATAAATTCCTGTCAAGAAGTCTTGTTAATGTATGTGGTTCTAATGATCAGTTTGCAAAATAGCTCATTTGGAAAATGTGAAATGAGGAACAGAGTCTTCCACCCTTGTCCCATAATGTGATTTCAGTGAGTGTATGTTCTTGGATGATGAGCAAATGATTGTCATCCCAAAAAGTCGCAAGGGACATGGATGTCATCTTAATAAAGAAATTAAAAGGTACATCTTTTCATGAGAAACCACATAAATTCATGACCTGTCGCAGAAAATAGTTCTCTAATTGGTTTTGTGTGGTGGTGCAGCGGAATCATTTTCCCTAGATGTCACCCCAGTGAAGCACCACTGCACATCATTGTCACCAGCTAGTGAAATCTCCCTAATAAGAGGGGGAGTATGGAATGTGGTCAACCCCATAAAGTAAGAGTTGGTTCATATTCCACTCTTCCAACTAATATTTCTGGCTTGAGATTTAAAAATTCTGTTGAAGAACCAGCTAAACATGGAGATTAAAAGCTTATAATTACGGAAAATTTTTTTTAAATTCAAATTTATCTCATATTCCTTGAGTGGGCATTTGTATTCCAAACAGTTGTTCTGAATTCCCCTGGGTGTGTCTCTCTACAGCACCAAATATCTGAAATGAAAACATCAAAATTCAATTTATAATGATCCGGATGTAAAACTTCTTGTGTATAAGATATCAGGGTGAATGACCTATTAGGTCAGTTTTTTTTTTTTAACATTTACTGACATACTTTGCATGATGTAGCTTCACCTTCCTAAAAGAAGTAATGTTGAAGGAAGTGAAAAGGCGGCTGAGTTAGTAAAGGATCATGTGCAGGTTGTACAGTAATGCTAAAGTTAATATCTTAAGGCCTAGTCAGCTCCCAAAAAGAGAAGAGAATGAAATTATTGGCAAAGGAGACATTAAAAATTTTGATCCAATTTCAAATTTACTGTTTAAAACGATGATTTTATATATGTATACACGTATATTGTTTTTGCAGAAGTGAGCCCCATTTTGAAATTTATATTTTAGACAAATGCAAACTCTGAAATTCTTTAAATCAATATTTTGTATCAATTGCTGACAGCATTCTTCTCTCTTTTGAAAATATGCCAAAGGATATTGTTTCTACCTTGTGATCTTTGTGAACTAGGCAACTTGCCCATTGACACTTGGCATTCGTTTACATAAAATCAAACTGGAGCAAAAGTTAATTTTACTCCAAGAATACATGGCTTTCAGAATAACTTTTCAGATTTCCTTTGTTAAGAAATTTAAATTCATTTTATGAATGTATATGTGTTTTCCTAACTGTCTGATTAAAGATTACAAAGAAACTCTGGTTTTGCATCTCACATTAGCAGATGGTGGACAGATGGTTTAAATTAATATTAATTTTGGAAAACTTAGCCTAAATTGTTTATACTGAAGATTAAAAGTTGGAAAGCCAGCTAACATCTCCAGGGTTATTAGTACTTCCAAACCCACTTGAAAAGTAAAATCCAGAAAATCAAAATATCTACTTTTAAAGCAATCCACATCTTACACAGAGAGATAGTATGTAAAACACAATGCCTCGATGTTGAAGAAAATTAAAATAAGAACGAGAAAGAGAAAATACAGATCCTGCAGTGTAAAGAGCCTTGAAAAGAGTGAGAATTTTATCTACAAACAAATTGCTTTAAACAAAGCAGTAATGATTTAAAAGAACTTATATGCAACAATTGCTTATTTAAAATATATATATATTAATAATTAGTTGCTAACCAGAACCAATTTTTCCACATTTAGCTTTTATTCCTTTTCTTTGAAATCAATCTCATTGTTTCTTCCCATAGCCTCACCCTCAAGAAGAGATGGAGAAAGACAGGGAGAGGGAGTATGTGTGTATTTGTGATGAATTGTAGACTAAAACTCTAACGTGCATGCAGCCTCTACTTCAGTGGGCCAATGGCCATAGCTCATGCTGTCATGGCTGAGTATAGTTTTGTCTTTCCACTTAGATTTTGATGAATGTAGAAAATGGGTAGAAAAAAATACAAAATATTCTCTAAAAATTGTTTTACAAACTGAGCCTTTTATACATTCTCTGAATTTTAGTGATTAATTTAAAATAACCCTAAAGGTATTCAGCAAAATCCTTTTATTTAGTGAAAGGAGAACAGTATGAATCACCACCTGTGAAAATACACAGCTTTGCCTAAAATTATATCTTTTGGAAAATAAGAGAATTGACTCGTTTTTTCAATTATTTGTCAGGCAGATGCTGGCAATTTTATTTAATTAAGCTGCTATGGCAAAGCAGGTGTCACAAAATATGCCCAAATCCAGTTGAGTCCTTTTTGCTCTCCCTAAGGAAAAAAAAAATCCAGTTTACTTTGTAGATGCAGCTTTGGGATCTGACCAGAATGAGTATCCACTTCCAGCTTTACCCTCGTTCCTAGATTGGCCCACCTTATTAAATAAATCAAGGAGAAATAGAGTGAATAAAATTCAAGCCACATGATTTATTTCTAGAAAAAAATCATAGCACATATATATTTATGTATATTAAAAACTTGTTATGTTTTAAAATTATAAAACCAAAAAGCATTTATCCTGTTTCTAGGATTAAGTTGAAAATTATTCAAAATATTCAAAAAATTGAATTCAAAGAGTAATTCAAAAAATTATCCTAAATCTTGTACCAAATTGAATTTAATTTGTGATGCTAAGTTACCGGAAATAACATGTGAGAAGTTCATCTAAGAAAGCTACACACATACATACATACACACACACACAGAGAAGAATGATGAGGTGAGGAGGAAAGTGTAGATGATCCTATAAACTTTAATGTCTAATTATTTATTGTTTTCTAGAAGACAATAAATAGGTGTTAAAATTTGTAGGATCATCTAAACTTCATGTGTATTCTTGAAAAGGAAAGGCTTATTAGATGTTATTATTGAGTACTATCTGCGTAATACTTCTAGTTAGAAGTCTTAAAACAGCACTCCTGTGAGCAGAAATCAGTACGGTGTAAAGAAGAGAACAGGGCACAGGGAGTGACTTCTTGTCAAGGCTCTGGCACTAAAAATGGCAGCACGACCTTGGCCCTTAACCTCTCCTGATTTTCTTCAGCTTTCTCAACGATAAATGCTGGTGAGGGGTGGGGCTAGAAACTCTCCAAAGTCTGCCAGTTTTGAGAGACAGACCATAGTATGACTGTGTTCCTCAGTGTGCCTTTTTATAAGAATCACTTGAGGCCCTTGTCAAAAATAGAGACTTTAGGTCCCACCTATGAATCAGAATCAGGCAAGAATCTGTACTTTTAACCAGCATCCTAAGTCTTTTAATCAGGTAAGGTTGGACAACACTGATATATGAAAAGACCAGATGTCACCACCCCAAAGTACTCTTGCTGATAACTCCAGGCCGACTGAAGCAGATTCCACTTTCTGCTTCACTTCCATTGTGTTCACATCTCTTCTTTATCACTATCCATAATGATACGATTTCTTTACATCTTTATATCTCAAGAGCAAAAATCTCCGACCAAGTATCTGGATCTCAATAAATTTTAAATAAATGCATGAATGAATGGGTGAATGCATGAATGGAATTGGAATTGGAATCCTGTTTCAGTCACAAATCAGTATGTGACCTTGGACATGTTACTAAATCTCCCTGAGCGCTATTTTCTCGTCTATGAAAATGAAAATGCTGGCATTTGTGATTTGCTGTTAGTTAGACATTCATTTGTGAGTACCTGCTTCATACCACATCTTCATTTATTTGAATTAAAATTATTGTATCCAACCAAAGCTAAGATGATACCAAGTATGAAAAAGCTCTTTACGAAGTATAAATAATCAGTAATGTAATGGCATCTTACCAATTTGATTTGTCTGTTTTCTGTTTATATTGTTGAGGGAAAATATGAGAATTGTTTAAGTCAAAAGATTCTAAGAACGTTTAAAGAATAATTTAAATATTTGGGTACTTAGTTAAAATAAAGATTCGAAAAGTAAATTATGTTTTTAAAAGTTCTTAAGAATTTCAAAATATTTAACTTCAAACTTCTAGAGTTTTTCCCATTGTCTTCCATTTTAAAAGGAAACAGGTAGTGGACCTGTGAATAAAATGGATTTTTATTAAACTTTGCACCTTTCTAGATATTAGTTATTAAAGTCTTTCTAATTTTGATTAAAATACTTTCAAATTTCAGGGATTTTTTTGTTTTGTTTTGTTTTTTGCTACCAAATGAGCTCATATTCTCATTTATTTCTTTTAGGAAAGTACATAACATTTATCCTGGACCCTTTCCAGTTCCAGTCAGTGATGAAAAATCAGAAATTAAGCTTTCGAGTGTTTAGTAATAAAATATCAGTGAAAGTATTTTCCATAAAAAAGTTGATAACCAATGATGACCTGAACAACGAGCTTCACGTCTGCTATCAACTTTTAAGAGGGAAATCTTTGGACGTACTCATGGAAAACATGGTGCAGAATATAAAGCAAGTTTTTGAATCCCAACTATTAAAAACTACAAATTGGGACATGGCACACCTGTTGACATTCTGCAGCTCACTAATATTTGAGATCACATTTACAACCATACATGGAAAACTTCTTGCTGGCGATAGGAAAAAATATATTACTGAGCTAAGAGAAGATTTGTTAAAATTTGATGATAAATTCCCATATTTAGCATCAGACATACCCATTGAACTTCTAGGAAACGTCAAGTCTATTCGAAAGAAACTTATAAAACTCTTGACGTCAGAAAACTTAGCTAAGATACGAGGATGGTCAGAAGTTGTTCAAATGAGGCAAGATATCCTGGAGAAATACTATATGCCCAAGGACTTTGAAATAGGAGGTAAGAAACTTCTGAATGATTACTTGTCTAAAATAAAATAATTTACAGTAGACCTTTGAAATAAAAAGACAAAATGGCGACCTTGAAAATTTTTATGCTCTTTCTAATTGGCTAATGATAAAATGTTTTACTCTGAAACAACCCTCTGTGATAATTGATTTTTTTTTTTTCTTTTGCTGAGGTGGTAAAACAAGATACTTAATGGTGATAATGAGACAGAGTATAACTAAGCTGCATTTACTCCTCTTATCTCTTCCCCCACCTCCCCGCCCCCCCCACACACATTACATTTTAAACTATTCTCATTAAGCAGAAAATTAGACTTCAGAAGCCTATTGGTCCTCATTAGCATGCACTGATCCTTGGCTGGGTCTGTGTCCTAACATCTTTTAATTAGCACACTGCAAATCTAATCAGTGTAATAAACGCTATTAATCTTCCTTTTCACTTATTTTCTCCCAGCACATCATTTAGGCTTTCTCTGGGCCTCTGTGACAAACACTATTCCAACTATGTTCTGGGCGATGTATTACCTTCTACGGCACCCAGAAGCTATGGCAATGCTGCGTGACGAAATTGACCATTTGCTGCAGTCAACAGGTCAAAAGAAGGGGTTTGGATTTTCCATCCACCTCACCAGAGAACAATTGGACAGCCTGGTCTACCTAGGTAATTTATTTTTATCTATTATGAAGAAAAGAAGGTACCTCTCTTCGAACTCAGTTTATCACTCAAAGCTGTTTACCAAGAGGTGGAGGACACAGCTGCCTAATTGACATAATAACACCCATTTACATCAATTATAAATTATGTAGTTTATAGCTGTAGATACTCTCATTGCATGTAAACATTAAGGCCTAGGTAATTAACTATGCAAGGTATGCAAAAGGCTAAACCAAAGCTTTGCAATTATTTGAGAAAAAGTTTATGCCTATTAAGTCATTTGATTCTGAGCATCTGTTGGTGTGTTAATGCTTTCCAAACACTGTTGCACTATCTTGACAAGAAAGGTATTTGGGGATTGAAAAAGAAAATATTTCAGAAAGACAACTTGTAAGCAAAATGTATATTTATTCTTCCCTAAAATGGTGTCTATATTTTTAGGCAGAGATTAGGATGTTTTATACAGCTTGGAGTGTATGATTCTCAAAAACATAGTAAAAGTGATTTCCACTGGAAGTTCATGATTTAAACACACTCGGAAAAAATATAAGGAAGGAAAAAAGGAAGGGAGGGAGGGAAAAGAAAAGAAAAGCAACAACTACAAATTACTCTATGTGAAATATCTATATTTTATAAAATATTCACTGACTCATGAGCTATGCATGGTCACTATTTCAAATATATTTGAGGTCAGGAGTGACTAAGTCGTTTTTCTATTTCTACATATGCCAGTGACATGAGCTTTTGATGACAGTAGATTGCATTCTCCTTTACTAGTTTTGATAAAACCACTATCATTATGTGAATGAACTTTAATTCCCAAAGTTAAATTCCATATCAATGAGCTATTCTCTATTCCTTCTGTATTGACATTTCATCCTGTGCTATCCTTTATTATACAATATTCCAAGTCCCTTTGGACAAATGTGGGAGTAAGTCTTTATATATCTCTGTTGCTTCACTCCTTTGACAAGGTAGGCAAGTATTTTAGCCCATGTTGGCCTCCATTTTTTATCTTTTAAATATGTTCCAGGTTCTGTGATGGGAACTTCTGGGAGCAAAGGCCCTACAGGTCTTGATCAGTGTTGACCACCAGCTGTCGTTAAGAAGAATGGCCCAAGTGTTCTGGAGACTGTTCCCACTGGTTAGGATAAGACCCATCAGAGGCACTAGCAAGAAGCTTGCCTGGTACTGTCAGTTGACTAGCTTGTTCAGTCAATTAGGAAAAATGTGTCACCTTGTAGTTTGCTGTTTTTAGCATACATTTTGAAAGTAATTTTATATTTTCTCGGAGAAAGAAAATAATCCCAACATTATTAAAATACAAATATTATTTTATTTTTCTTTTCAGAATTATTAGGGGACGAATGCCCAAAAGCTGCATAAAGTGCTAGGTAGTGGCCTTCACATGGATACACAGTATTTTGTGGGTAGAAGATTTATGGTTTCTATGAAGATCAAGGTTGAATTTCCAATATATTCAAGTAATTTCAATTGCATTTTATGAATCAGATGATGTATACCAAGAAGTAAAGCAAATTAACTTCAAGGAATGTGTATTTGTATTCTATACACAGTTATTACTCTTAAAAATTTAGTGAAATTCACCAACTCTCTTTTTACTCTCAACTTCTCGTTATTGAAAGAAAAAGTCATCTTAAAATTGTGGTATTGAAGCAGAGAAGTTTGAATTTATTTGATCGGAAGAAATGGCAAGTTCCAGAACTATAATGTGAGTCCATTTAAGTCCATAGCTAGCAGTTTCATCCTGGGAGCCCTCTTGAATTTACAGTCCTCTTACCACCAAGTGAACAACAACCATCCCAAGTGAGTGTAGATCCACCTGGATAAAGGCAGTGCCTTCAGCAACCTAGAACTTAGACCTCTGTTCATCACGACCTCGGTTACCAGCAGAGGCCACTGTTGTTCATTACGAGAACTTAATCTTCTAGAAAATAGTGTGCATTTTTTCTTTCACGAGATAGACAGTTTTATGCAGATTGAAGCAAATTTTTATATGAACCAGTTGCATAATAGATAACCTCTGAATCTAGTTATAGCTCAATCATCAGTATTTCTCTGTATCAAAAGAGTATGAACTATATGGACAAAGGCGAGATTTATAGAATGAAACAGTGTACCTCATGGTATGAGTGTATGTGCTTCCCCTTCTCATCTCCTTAAGGAAAGAGTTTTATGTATTCTAAGTACAATTTCTTTAAAAAAAGATGTCTTGAATTTTTATTATAAGAAAGAAGATCACAAGGATGAAATGAATGCTGCATTTTTTTTTTTTAACCAGGGAGGAGAATTTTGATAGTCTAGCAAAGGGAAAGGAGATTTTTTTTAACAGAGATTTTACATGTCAGCATACATTGATTATAAAGCGAAGTTGAAAAGGAAAGTTAGAATGACATAGAAATTGGAGTCTTATTCCTGACCAAAAATGATTTCTCTTGTTTGGAATGATCATAAATACAGAGCCCAATGGGGCACAGGTTTATCGTGATGCGAATCATTGTGCGTATATTATTGATGTTCGTAGCTCAGTGCCGTAGGCTTCTCATGTATCAAATTTCCTTTGGCATCAATATACATTTAATGTCAGCAAAAGTTAAAATGTGTAACATAGATTGTGCTTTTAAATATCAAGCCTGTTTAAGTAATTCAAAGCAATTATCTATTGTAAGAGGTGGTGATGGATTTATGCTTTTTTCCAATGCTCTTGAGAATCTTTCTTTAAAACCATTCTACTTTTGTCTTTTAGATAAAGAAAAATGCAACTTTATATTTTTATATATTTATGTAACTTATTATAAAGATTCTGCCGATCATGACCTCACTAAAATTTCATATCTATTAATGTTTAGTAAAGGTCTCTACAATTAAATTTAAATATAAACTTAAAATAAGTTAGTAAATACAAAGAGGTTCAGATGACTCGGGGCCTAAATCTCAACAGGAGGAGTTGCTGACGGAACAGAAGTTTGAGATACTCTGCTAGAAAAGTAAGAATTTTTCAGTTTTCCCAGAAAGAAAACCCTGGGGTGGAGGTAGGATTTAGAACTAGAGGTTTCCAACACAGGCAAAAGAAAAGGAGACAAGATTCTGAAAGAAGATAAGAAAAAAGATAATGCAAGAAGAGGAAGCTCGCAAAGTTGAAATTCTGATAAATGGATAGAAAACAATTTCACTGAGTCCTACTTCCTACTTCAGGTTTTACCTAAGTAATGTATATAAATAACTTAAAAAGTATGAATTCAGTAAATGTTATGTGTTGTTGTCACCAAAAAGATATTTAACCTCAATGCCCTCCCTACAATATTTATATTGTTGGCTTCATTTTCAATTAGTTGTGGACCAAGCTGGTATCAAATTCAAGTCTACTTTATGCCACACGAGTCACTCTCTGCGTGTCACATGTGAAGAGACCAGACGTACTCTAAGTAAAGCAAGTGGATTATGACTCCTGAAAGGCTCAGGTGAATTGCAGGAGCCTGATTCTGTTCAGTTACATATCCTGAAAATGAGGAGAGTTGCAGATGTGGTCCAAGTAGGGATAATGGAATAAAAGGAGGTGCTGCAAAACCAGAGCTTGGCAAAATCTGTAATACTTTTCTAAAAGGAGGAGATTGTATATTATAATAACTCGAATTATGAGCTTGCAGTGTTTCTCCAGCAAAATTCTGTAAGATTCCTCAGCCCACTGTTTGTGAGTAATTAGGGGAGGGGGAAAGAAACAGAGAGGAATGATCAGTTGGAAAAAATAAAAATTCTTTACTAACAAATAATAATGATTATTAGACATAGTCCATGTGAAATATATTAATGATTTCAATATTTCAAAGCAATTTTATGGACTTATATTGTTTAATGTGATCTTCACCAAGATACTGGCGACTGGGGCAGCTATAACTTTGTCATTATTTTTACATACGAGAAAATTCTCAGGGTGCTAAACAACTTGCCTAAGGTCGTGGAGGTAAAGGAGAGAGGCAGGACTTTAACCTGAGTTTTCTGGCCCCACCGGTGCTTTTCCCCTCAGACCTGTCTGATACCAGAATCCTTGGAGTCCTTTTTCATTGTCCCAACTGACAGGGGAGAGGAATTCTGTATCTCAGTTCATCAAAGCCAGCTATCATATGCACACGGATGAGATCAGACAATGTGGGCCAGAGGATGATGGAGTTAACTGTATTTTTAATTTCAGGATGAAGGATCATGAATGACAATATTAATAATTATTATTTTACTATGTGGCAGGCACTGTGATAACTGCTTTATGCATGTTATTTAATCCTCAAGTATTATCATCTTCATTTAATTATTGGGTAACAAGGTTCAGAGAGATTAGTTAACCAATCCAAATCATACAACTAGATAGTGGCAGAGCCAGAAATTGATGCCAGGTCTGTCTAACTTCAATGCTAACCTGTAAAAACTGTCACCTCAGAGGGAAATGCTCTAGAACAGACCAGAGACATTGACCACTATTTTTCACAGGGATATGTATCACTAATTCTCCAATGCAGTTGGGTTTGAGGGCTTAAAGGTTCACATCAGAATTGTGTGGGTGTTTCTTAAAATAAAAATAAATTTTTCCTTTTAGAATAGTTTTTGATTTACAGAAAAGTTACAAAGATAATAGAGTTCCCATATACCCCACACACACACCTTATTTCCCTTATTGTCCTTATTGTCAACACCTTACTGTGGTATATTTGCCACAATTGTGTTATTTTGAAAAAGCTCATTCAATGTTATAAAATAATTGTGTATTTGAAAAATTAAAAGTGTACATAATTTAGACAACAGTAGTAAAGTTTAACAAAATCCTCTTCCAATGGGGTTATACAGGAGACATAAATTCAACTTCATGTTAGAAACTTCTAACTGGAGGAGGGGGTAGAGGCATTTTCCACAAAGAAATCAGGTAGTGAGATTTTTATACATAATATAAGGGAACATTGATTAAAAAGTGGAAAATACTGATTTGATTGTTTATCAAATTTTCAGCTCAGCACCAAGCTAAGAGGGTAAGATAATGTAATGAATGCTGGAAACAGGAGTTGAAAGGACAGAAAGGGAAATTTAATGAGAATGCAAATTATTGTACTTTGGTCTAAAAATCAACTGTGTGAGAATAAGATGAGGAAATGTGTTGCTTAGCAGAGTAGGTCCTCAACCTTGATTGCTCATGGGAATCATCTGGGGAGCTTTAAAAATACTCACACCTCTGGTCCCACCCCCAGAGGTTCTGATTTCATTGGTCTGGGGTGCAAGCTGATGGCTTTAAACGCTCCCAGGGTGATTCTAAGGTGCAACCAAGGTTCAAAACTACTAATTGAAAGATTTTAGTTAATGCCATGGTTCTGATTCCATTGGTCTGGGATGGAGCATTTATTTTTAAACCATCTTAGATGATTCTAATGGACAGCCAGTGCTGATAACCTCTGGGATATCAGAAAGCTTAAACCAAGTCAATGTTGATATTATTTCAAAAATCTGTTGCTCATCTGTTTCCAACAAAACATTAATAGAAGTATGGTATCCAGGACTGAGAAAGTAGTTCCTCTCTACTTTTCCAACTGAAATAGCCCACCCAGTTCTGCTCACTTTAAAAGGCACATTGACTAATTGAATTCATCCAGGATGTCAAAAGACCGAAGGCCATATCATCTAGGACATACATTTTTAAAATGACATGGTAGTTGTCTTTAAATATTTTTAATGGGCTGTTACAGGGAGGAGGAATTAGAATTCTTTTTGCCTTTGTGTTTTCTAAAGGGTAGAAATTAAAGGGAGAAAAGTTTCAGCTCAGTATGAAAAATAACTTTTTACTAAAATGGACTTTCTGAATGCCATCATGGTAGTTCTCCAATCAGAAACTGTACAATATCTTCACTAGGATCTTGGGGAGCATTCCTGTTTATATGTACCTTCCAACTTTGAACTACCTAGATTGCACTGTCCATGAAGGCCAAATCCGTATGCTGTGTTCTCTGTTTCCACCAGCAGCCTTGGCCCAGTGCCCTGAGCAGAGTAAGACCTTAATAAACGTTTATTGAATATATAAATGTTGAATTTGCATTTCTATATGTTATCAGTAAACCAAAGGCCATGTCTGCAATGCAGAGTAAAAGTAGGCATTTGCACCAATTCAGGTTTATTTTTAACTTTACTTAAAATATACAGTTGTTGAGCCAAAAATTAGTTATTTTGCTTCAAATTATATGATTATTACAGTTTCTCATTTACCTTCTCACTTGTCTTGAAGGCAGTTATGTGAAAACACACACACATATCTGGAGCATCATGCCATTTCCTCATACCTTCTAGAGCCCTCTACCTCCAGATCACCCTGTCCCCCTTTCTCATCCACCTTCTTTTTAACACCACCCCAGTGTTCAGCCCCAGCACACTGCGGCAGGGCCCGGCTGTTCATTTCACTCCAGCCATCTCTGCTATCCACTGATCACCATGACTAATCAGATGGTATGACAGTCTGCACCAATCATTAAGATGACCCAAATTAACAGCCTGGCCATGTCACAGTATATTCATCCCACAGATACAGACATGGCCTAAGTGTGAGGTAGAAACTTGGATGTGCTCATTTGTGTTTGCATTGTAACGTGCGTTATTGATTGTCATAAACTGCCTCAGCGCTTTAAATCTGCAAATGAGAATCATCTGTCAATTATTACAGCCAGAATTGAGATCTGAGGGCAAAAGAGAAAGTGTGTGTGTCTTTTTCTACCAGCATTTCCTTTCATTTGCCATTTTTCTTCATGGTTACATTGTAAGACATCTTGGCTCAACACATTCTCAAGCTTTTTGCTTTAAAAGGATACTTAGAGTATTTTTATCTCCTAAAAAGAGAAACAAACCTTCCCTAGCCAGGTGAAGAAGGAAGCGCAAGCTCTGAATTGTAAGTTCCTTGTGGGAATTCTGTAACTCAGTTTCCTAGTGTATACTGGTCAGTCAAGCTCAGTTCTTAATAAAACATAGGCAGCCTTATCTTAATCACATTTGCAGTTGTTGGCACCTTGCGGTGTCTGGTGTAAATTATCCCCCAAATATTTGCCTTCTTGATAGCCATTTTTCTACAATGCGTTTAATCCGTAGTGGGTCCTATTACCTGCTAAATGTTAGTATAAATTAACAATCCATTATGCACAATAAGTTTTATAAAACATTTACAGATAGAGATCATGTTTAATTAAAATTAACTTGCATATGAAAGCCAAGGGCACTAATGATCACAATGACCTTTTATTACCTGCAGTCCCTTGTTTTGGCTGGAATGATTGACAGCTTGCTGTTTGGCTACCATGTTGAATTTCAGCTGACAAGACTTTTCATTTTAACTCAATTTGCCCGCCTATCACAAGCTGGTGGCAGGCCAGACCCAAGTCACCCAGCTTTGCCTCAGCAGCTTGCTCTAGTTCCTCATTAGTACGCATTTATTCAGTGGAAATTGGAAGACAAATGCTTGAAGGCATGTGAACTAAGTATAGCAAATTAGGTTTAAAGACTGAATATTTATAAGTATATGGAAAGTTTTTTTTTTTTTTAAAATTCTAGAGCGAATTGAGAACTGAGTGCTAGCTTTGGTATAAAAGAAAGGAAGATAGAAGGGGGGAAGGAAGATTCTAAGAATAACAATACTATAAGCTTTTTCTTTCCGTTTGGCAAATATGTAAAATCTCTCTGACAACACCTTATCAAATACCAACCTGGCCTCTCTTTCATGGAGTGCTTGCACAATGAAGTTTAGCACCTCGTGTGTGAGAAAGGGGAAAAAAATGAGGGTCATGTTCATTTGTTGCTTGGTTATCCCTTGGTATGTTTTAAATTGCCTTGTTTGTTCGGCACTAGCACAGAAACAGATGTTGCTCTAGCTTGCAGGATAATTTACTGTACCTCCTGGTGCAGCATGGAAGTCCTCCCAGGGCCCAGCTGGTCTGTCAGTGACACTGGCTGGTGTCTGCTCAACTATGACAACTACAAGTAGAGGCTGCAATTTTTTTGTTGTGCAGTTGTCATTCTTCTCAACATATAGCCCCGCCTGCATTCTTACTGGGGCTGGAGGAAAAGCTGCTGGCTTCTGTGTCTGTCTGTTGTAACGCAGAGCCACGGAAGCTCCGCTCTCCATTGTTGATAATAATGCAACTCATTACTTTTGTCGTCTAATGATTATCGGCATGATCGCTCAGAGCGAGAGCCAACCTCGTCTTGCACACATAACTGGTACTGGAAGGTAAAATAGATTTGTCATTTACGATCTGACCGCTAAGCCACACTTTGTTCCCCATTATTGTGATTCACTTCTGCATAAGATATGCTTGCCCAATTGCCATTTGTGATACTGCAGTGGGCGCAAGCTGCCATACTTCCCGTGGGCACATCAGCCAATCGGATGTGACCATGTTATTCGGACTGTTAAATGCCTGCCCTGTCACAGCAGCCACCCCACAATTATTTTGCTTTTTGTATTGCTTCTTCCCACACCCCTACTGGACTTGTTGGGTGAACAGCACTGCTACATATGTCAGCTACCATTTCACACCACAAGCTAAAAGGATGCTGTGCTGTTGTTGATCCAACAGAGCCAGCAGCGGGACATGGAAAGCCGACCCTTGCTTTTCACCATAGAAATGTTGGTCGCTGGTGTCCTGCCAGCTGAAATCCGTCGTGTCAGGTGCCTTGTGGCTATCTGCAGTAGAGTCCCTGTTCCAAAACCAAAGTTCTTTTCTGGCCTCATCACCAACAAACCGATTTGACTCTGCCTGATTATAATAACGAAGGCAGTCCAAAAGAATATGCACAGCCTCACTGTACGTCACATTGAATCACCACACTGGCCACACAGAGTTGACCGCAGCCTCATTTCTTTAGACAAATGCATGCTTGGGGAAAAACCTCCTGGGAGAAAGCACCTAAAGCTACTTGATATCCCTATGCAAGCTGTGCATAGATTTAAATTTTAGTGAAATTACATTTATTTTTATTTTTTGGCTGATGCGAGCCCTCACTGACCAGCCTGCCTCTATAATCTAATAATTGGGTACTCTGTTTTAGAGCTTCTAAACACTAAGAAACTGGGCTGTGTGTATGTATTTGTGTGCAATTCTAAATTGCAAGCCATAAACAACCATTTGTTACCATGTGAAGGGGGAAAAACACTCAATTTGGAGATCTTTTTCACATTGTTGATTAGAAAGAAGCAAGCTTTATATTCTAGGACCCATTCACGCTGGTGAAAACATAGTCAGTTTTGATTATGAAGGCAGAGATGCAGACCTAGACAGGAGCTACATACTGATATGCATGCTATCAGAATGATTTATGCAAATTATGCATATTATTCCCAAAGGAATTCCTCCTCAAACTGCCAGGATAAATTGCCGGAAATTAGCCATAAAATCTGTCGTGCTAGGAGCAAAAGGTGAAGGCCACTGGGAAAGCAAGGACATTCAGCTTCTGGAATCTTCCAGGATATGATGGTGGCTGTTACTTTCCCTGGATGCTGACGAAAATGTGATTTTCTTCTGAATCCTATAAAAGTATTTTCCCCTTGAAATTTTTCCAGCAAATGCTGACTCACATTTTATTTACAGCTAGCATAAAAGAAATTAAGTGTTAAGCTCAGAAAGCACTACTACAATTACATTACTATTAACTGCCTGAGTAGTTATTAAATGCCTAAGCCTGGCTTTAAAGAGTTTGCTGTTCTGAATGTTGGTGAAATAACCCACCAGCGGTGTACTTTAACTGGCGTACGGTTTTAATGTCCAATGTATATACCCATAGCACAGCTTTCCTGCCTTGCAAACCGTTCTTTCCTACAAAAATCCTAATTAATGACTTTCTGCCCAATTGCAATACTGTTGCCGCCTGTCTGTGAGATGCCCCAAAGCTGTCTTGGGGCCGGGCCACAGCTGTCTCACCCACCTCCTCCTCAGTCTGGCCATCCAAAGCCACCATTGGCTCCCTCTTGGTGTTCAATGGATCTGATTAGGAAAGGGTTTCCTTTTTAATCAAAGCTATTGGTAATGAGCTTTATGGCAAATTGAGAACACTTTCAGGAGGAGTCATATTTTAATAAGCTGTTGCTTGCTTGTTTCCTTCAGAAAGCACCATTCTCGAGGTTTTACGACTATGCTCATTTTCGGTCATCATACGTTTTGTTGAAGAGGATTTGACTCTGCATTCAGAGACTGGGGACTACTGTCTGCGAAAGGGAGATTCGATAGCCATCTTTCCTCCAGACTTACACCATGACCCTGAAATCTTTGAAGCTCCAGAGGTAAATAAACATCAAGCTGGTCATTGCTACTTCTTAGATACTGCAAATACATTCCCCTTCCTCATGATCTCTTTCTGTCTCTTCCTTTTGCCACCTTGTTCCAGAACGGATTTGAGATGGCTTGATGACTTCTGTTCTTCCTTCCAATGGGAACATTTTCCTATTTACTGAAGTGTTTCCTAAGGATCTCTTTTTCAAAGGTTTTTTGATCTATAAATAGAAGTATAGTGATGAAACTAAATGCTAGTTTCTTCAAATGAAATGGACAGTATACCTTGACCACCATTACCTTTAGGCCAAAATTAGGTTTTGCTTGGCAGAGAATTATTGAAAACCATAGAAGGCTAGCTATTGACAGGTGGCTTAGAGAATAAACAATGATGACTATTTTGCTAAGTGTTTCCAGAGTGGGGTTGACTGTCCCAAAGTCAAATACCATCATTGCAATAGTTAAGCCATATACTTTTTCACATTTTACTAAAGGTATATGCCCCTTTTCGATCAATTAGGATGGCATTATGAACTTGAGATTGTAAAGCTACTGCTGATAGGTGAAGCTCGGAGGGTAATTGTGTCATCTCCTTGTATTTTTTTCTGAGGCTGGAGTTAATGAATATCAAAGACTGGAAATTAATCCACCCTGGCTCATCCCTTAATACCACTTAAGAGGTTCACTACCTGCATGCAAATTGAATGCAGTCATATTCTGCCTGTGCTTCTCATGAAGTGATGTTGTTGCTGCAGTGGTTTTGTATATAAAATGCCATTTTTCAAAGGGAAATTTCTGTGCTCTTTTTGAGCAGTTCGTAGCTGAACCACTTTTAAACCCAGTTTCTAAGTTAGATGTTTGGCGGCCAGGCTGGATTAAAATATTGTTGAATCTTGGAAATTAACAAGAAGAGGACAGACTTCAAATACAATGAGATAGTATGCATTTGTTTCATCAGCAAAGGCAAAATTTTTAAGTGAAAGGAGAATGTACATATGGTTTCCATGTGTTTCAGAAGAAGAGGTATATATGAATGATGATAGCAAATTGGAAGTAGGGTATTAGTGAGTGAATGAATATTCTGCAGACAACAAGCTTTATCTCTACATTTGTAAATATCCAAAATCCCACACATGAGTAGATATTCAATAAATAGGGCAAATAAATAACTAATACTTGAAAAATATTTGAAAATTTTAAAATAATTTCATTTTTATCTACAATTTTTAACTTCTGCTGATTATTTTCATTATGTCATTATTCCACTAGTCCTTAAGTTTACTATTCATGTCACAATAGTAAAATCAACATTAAAGTTATCAACAAATACTTAATCAATGTTTACTAAATGACCACTGTTTTTATGGTACTCTTCTTTGGGCTCCTCCTATTCTCCACCCCCTGCCCCTGCCCCCAGGATGGAAAAGACCATAAGTTAGACTTTTAGGAATTTAAAAATCAAAATGAAACATTGAGGGGGCGGCCCGGTGGCGCAAGCGGTTAGGTGCGCACGCTCGGCTGCGGCGGCCCGGAGTTCGCCGGTTCGGACCCCGGGTGCGCACCGACTCACTGCTTGGCAAGCCATGCTGTGGCGCCGTCCCGTATAAAGTGAAGGAAGATGGGCACAGATGTTAGCCCAGGGCCAGTCTTCCTCGGCAAAAAAGAGGAGGTTTGGCAGATGTTAGCGCAGGGCTGATCTCCTCACAAAAAAAAAAAAAAAGAAAGAAACATTGAAAGTGTGCTGATTTATATTTTTCCTGTGGAATACTAAATAGCAGTGCCCAAACTTTACATAATAAATTAACCAATCTTAATAGTAATCAGAAGGGTTTGCCTCATACTAAATCTGTGGAGGAACAAAATTGCAATATTGTGAATACTGATTTAGCATCATTAGTAGCTCTAACTTGAGTTGATGAGCACTCTCTATTATTTACTAGACTTACCATTAGCCAATTATGCCTGACTAATGTTAAAATTAAGTAGCTAATTTTTTACCATGGTATTATCTTCTTGAAATTAGTTGTGGAATGCTGATAATTATTGGCACAGCAAAAATGATATAGTTCAGAACCATTTTTATGTGATTTGGCAAGGTCTCATGTAATCATTCATTCTATAAACATTTACTGAGCATTTACCATTATCAGGCATATAGATTGATTCCTTTTGTTCTTAACAACTTAGGATGGCAATAAGTAGATGCTATAGATGCTCATATAACAGATGTCCATCCAAAAACAACCATGCACTCACAGTAAAGAAGAGAAGAAAATTCTGGAAAATTCTGTCCTTGGCCATTTGTCATTGAGAGCACTAGTCCAGGAGCTCATCAGAGGCTCATATTCCTCACTTACCTGTCTTTTGTACCCTACAGATCCTGAATGAGAAGACTAGGCCTTAAAGATAGAAAACAGAAAATAGCTGTTAGGCCAAAAACATGAGGAAGACTAACTCTTCTATAGATAGAAGACTAACTATATAAGTATACTTATTCTTGAAGGACATAGAGACTGAAGAGCCTTAGCAGAACATAGGTTCTCCTAACCCAATGAGACATGGTTTCAGGATGTTCAAGCCCAAGAGACTCTAGAATATTATATTCCAAAAACAGGCCATGGTCTACCTTCGTATATCTCTCTATTTCTGCATCTCTCTCCTTACTTGGCCACCAAAGAGGCTCCAGATTACCGCACAAGAATCACCCTTAATCACCTCTTCTTTGCCAATGTCCCTGATTCCCACCTCATTCCTCAGAGAATTTGCCACTGCCCACCCTGAGCTTGTGTGTACCTTTGTTATGGTGCATACCACGTGGTATTTTGCAATTACTATTTTACTTGTCTGTGCTCCTATATGCTGTAAGCCCCAGAAGGGAACAAATCCTATCATCGCCTTCTCTGCATTCTCTGTGCCTAGCACAAGGGAGGGTGTCCAGAGAAGGTGAATAAATAAGGGGATGCTGGGATGGATGAATGTGCCGAAAGGGACAATACACTTTAGTTAAAATTTTAAGTCACCACAGATATTGCACATTAAAATATGTTCTGGGCCTAACTAGATCAGACAGATGAAGTGGCTTGTGTGTAAATATAGCAATACTATCAGGAGTGGTAAGAACTATGGTGAAAGGAGAGTCCAGGAGGCATCTAAGCGAGACCCTTTGGCTCCTTCTGGACTAAGCCTCAGCTCTTACAAGCATGGAGACCTGATATGGCCAAGTCATTTTTATTTTTTTTAAAAGATCTCAAGAACAGATTTCTGAGTGAAGCTTAGAATTGTTAAATGTTTGGAAAAATTAAGTTTAAAACGTGATGTGGGCTAAATAAAGTGTTTAGGGACCTAATTGGGCCTATGAGCTACCAAGATGTAACCTCTGTGTCAAGAATTATTCTTGTCCTGAATATCAGTTGTGTAGCTTACTGTAATGTTAGCCACTCAGGTGGCCCTTGACTATGTGTGACAACAAATTGGGAAGTGAAATTTAAAACAATGAGAGAGAGCAAAGGAAACACCCCTTCCCAATTCTTCCTTCCTCTCTCTTTATTAGTGTAAATGCTATCCAAGAAAGTCTAGATAATCTGTTAATTAACTAGGAATGGATAGCTTTTTAAAATTTTCTGAAGGCTTCCTCAAATTTACCTCTATCAGCCAGACTTCAAGCAGCTGGCTCTCAAATAATCAGTAAATGGTGATGATTTCTTTTCTGCCAAAATGCAGTATCCAGAACTGGAACTATGGAGAAGACCAAATCTGTTGGTTGGTTTTTCTGTGGCTAGAGATGCTAAGGTATGAAGGGAGGCTGGAAGACACTGTTGGGTCATAGGGAAGACACAGCAAACATTTAAGATGGTAACACATTGTCATAACCGTGGAGCCTCCTAAAGTAAGGAAGCAGTGAAACAACAAAGTAATCACAAAGGCATTGGAATACCCCAAGAAAACTCTGAAATTGAAAAGCCTTATTTTACCTCATATAAGTCTGCCCTACTTCTCAGAGGCATAGGAATTATAGTGATAAACAATTTGAAAGCCCTTGAAAAATTCTAAATCACTATGAATATTGTTGTATCAATATTATTTTGGTTATTGTCACTGTTCTTAAATATACTAATCATAACAAATGAGGAAATACTCTACATTTTTGTCTGTATCTCAAACTGAAATAGAAGTTGTGCCATCAGTATACTTCAAGGAAACAAAAGTATACTGAGCATCTACTATCCGAAAAGCACTTTGATAGGCATAATGAGTGACACAGAAATAATAAAGGCCTCTGTCCTTAAGAGCATCTAGTTTAGGGGCTTGGCCTTATCACATGGCTATGTTCTCATAGCCGGATGCTTCATGTTGAGATTTCTGCCATACCGGTAAATTGGCACTTCATACATAGGATGTTGGAACCAGCAGAGTGTTGGTAAACCAGCACTCTGAAAAGCCCTGATTTTTGTCAATTTTCATAGTGTAAATACTCCCACCTTGGCTGATTTCATCTTACCAACATGAAGACCCTCACAGAGGAGTTGGGAAGAAGTGTGCACACTCTCTCCAGCTGGTACAAACTGGCTACAGCACACCTCTGGTTGCAACTCATGTCATGGATATAAAAAGGAACTTCTGTACTCTGTCCTCTTGTTCCCAGGAGGACTGACTGTAAACCAGGGGCAACAGTGCAGCCCCTTAGTCATCCATTCAAAACATGGACAGTTTTTATTTCTAGGAAGTCATATCTTTTGTCTAATCTAGATTCCTATACCCAAAATGATGAATGGAGTGAATACAAGACCTGGTCATAATGTATGTCACCTACTCAGCAAGACCATGTTTTAACTTCAATGCTTCACATACAGGAAGGGCTAAAAACAATCTGTTGAACTGAACTAAATATAGTATTTGGAGGACACAAATTAGGGTGTTATACAATGTTCCTCGGTCACTTATACCAAAAATTCTTCTCTATCCAGAAAATTGTATTGTCTATCTTGATTTCTAGTGCTATTATATCATTTTCTATTTATAAACACTCAATATTCATCTATTCTTCATTCTTTACATCTTTATTTAGTCATCCAATACTCATGTTTTCTTTGAAAGCTTGAATATTGCTTTTAAAATATACTTTATTGTCAAGTATTTATTCATTAATTCAACAAACATATATGGAACCTCTGCTATGTGCATAGCACTGTGTTGGGGGCTTTGAAAATACAAAGATGAGTAAGACAGTGTGACAAGTCCAGGCTCCTGGGATGTCTTGGCTCTGCCCTCTCCTGTGGATTTGCTCTGTCTTCAGCCTGATGGCAGGGTGGCTACAGCAGTGGCAGACATCACAGTCACATATGACTAAGTCCAGACAAGGAAGAGTAATGAACCATTTCTTTTTGTTTTTCTTTCTCCACAAGAAGGAGACTTCTCTCAGATGTCCCCATAGACTTTCCCCCGGTAGCACTGATGAGATTGGTTCACACCTCCTATCCTAAATCAGTCGGAGGCCAGAGCAATGTGATTACCATGATTGGTCCCTAGACAAATCCTATGCAGGGGAAAGATGTTGAGGAATCAACACAACAATCCTTAGAGGAGCTATGGGGAGTTCCAGTGTTTTACGATTTCTCTTATGATTTCTCTATTCTCATATATTTAATAATATTGCATTTAATTGATGCTCTTTAATTGTGAAGCACCAAGGTATTATGATTACTGCAAAGAGTTTAGGTCAACATGACAAATCCCGTATTTAAGTTGTTTCACATGAGTGTATGCATCTTGAGCTTCCTAACCCTTTGTTCTATGTCACCATGACCCCAAAATCTCAGGGATGAGACTATTATACCCCTTCTCTTTTTGGCTAAAACCAGACTATATCCCTAGCAGCTGCCACAAGCCCTTCCTAATATTGGTTCCTGCTCGGGTTCTCCATGCCCTGGCAATGGAAAACAAACTGAAAAGAAATGTTAATTCAAAAATGTATTTATGCCCTTTGAGCTTCGTGGTCATCAAAGAGCAAAAGAAGTTGGGCTTTTCCCTTCTTGTTTCATAATGTAAACAGCTAACTAAGAATTTCTAAGATGTTTATTATGAGGAAATTGAATAGAAGCTGATGGAAAACTAGAGGAGGGGCGTTACAGATTGACTAGAAATTTGAGGGAATGTCAACACCAAGTGAAGGTTACAGTGATGGGAGAGCACTTGGGCATGATGTGTTTATCACTATGGCCTCTCAGAGAGCAGCACATTCACTTTCACAAAGAAGAACAGGAAAGCCGTGCCAGTTCCTGACTTATTTATGATATCAGGACACTATGAAGTCATAGCCCAAGCTAAGTTTTTCTTTTGCATTTTCTGGCTTAAACAGTGGGGCTACAGTGAGACCTTTCCTAACAAATCATTTCATGGCAAAGTTGACTTAAACTGATTTGGCCTAGGCAAGGAGCTCTTGGGGAGAGTCCAGGTCTCCTCAAATTGGTCAGTGAGAAGGAGGAGGCAGCAATACTGAACTCGAGCAAGCGGGCCTGGGCCCCCAAAATAGAAAAAGAACCCCAGGAGAGAGTGCCATATCCTAACTCTATCTGCTGTAACAAAGAGTATGTCAACAAAGAGTGTCCTCATCCATTACTAGAGGGATGAACAGATATTTTTAGTTGAGCACTGGTTAGAACCTCTTCAGGTATATCCTAGAACTCTCTGTGGGAGAATACACTTGTGTTCTAATGCAGATTAATTTTGCCACTATGATTTCAGCTTGCAAGTTGGAAGGGACAATAGAAACTACCCAAAGTGTGTTTTCTAAGCTTGAATATTTATCAAAATATGTATCATAGATAAATGAAGATAAACCCAATACTTTAAAAGGAAATGATTTTGCTGACATTAGTACTGGCATTGAGAAAATTAGATCATTTGTGGTGGATTTAGAATCTATCCACATATTGTAGGGTTTTCACTATAACCTGAAATGCTTTCGATCTGACCTGCCTCTTTGACTTTGACTTCATGTAGTTTATCAAAGTTGTGTGCTGAGCAGGTCTAATGCTAATGAGCACCAAGTCCAGAAACTACTTGGTCGTTTTCATGCATGCCATGTGCACTAATTTAATCAACGATTTAATTCACCATGGGCTGAAATAAGGTCACTCAGCCTCCTCTCGGAAACTCAAGTGAGAGTAAATTAAGATGGCAGACCAAACACCCTAGATAAACCAGTCCCATCATTTTCTGTAACAAATAATATAACTTATTTATGAAAACATATCGGAAACGCTTGCCACCCTAGAGTTACCCCAAAGAGAGTTCGTTCTAATAGAACTGTCATAGGAGAAATTCAGTACAACATCAAAAAACAAGCAAGACCAATTTTGTGGCTTAGTTCGTCTCTAGTGCTTTATGTCAATGTTATTATTTTATATCTATGTAATCCAAATATAAACACTGAATCCTAAACTTATAGTTCGCATGCATCAGTAGCTATCTGGGAAGGGATAGAGAAAAGCACATTATTAGGGATCCTCAGTTAGGCAGCCTCTGTAGCCTATAGGCTTCATTATTCCGTAGTAACAATGGTGGCATTGCAGGAGCCCTTACCTTCTGCCCAACATTGATATATCAAACGCCAGTAGCAAAAATAGAGATACTGCCTCTCTACTTAAGAAACAGCGTAGGAGAGAAATGTGAATTGGGAAGAAAAGTCATATAGGTGTTTGGATTTCACTTTGACGTGGGAGAAGTAATTTCCCAGTAGCATTTGACTTTTTTGAAAGTTCATACATGATTTGCACTTAGTCAAGTTTTACTTTCTGCTGTTTGCTGGATTAAAAGGAGCCTTTTAAGACAGGCAAGGAGAGCTGGCAACTTTGTGGACCTGAACTCAAACTATTTCATGTAAATTTTTAATTTTAACACTCTTTCTTCTTCTTTACAGGAGTTTAAATTTGATCGTTTTGTAGAAGATGGTAAGAAGAAAACTATCTTTTTCAAAAGAGGGAAAAAGCTGAAGTATTACCTGATGCCGTTTGGATTTGGAAACAGCAAGTGTCCAGGCCGATTTTTGGCAATTATGGAAATAAAGCAATTGTTGGTTGTGCTTTTAACTTATTTTGATTTAGAAATAATTGACCATAAACCTATAGAACTAAACTGCAGGCGCCTTTTGTTTGGTATTCAGCATCCAGATTCTGATGTTTTATTTAGGTACAAAGTAAAAACTTAAGGAAGCTAAAAGGAAAGAAAAGAAATCTATCAAAACTAACCTAAATGTCCTCAGCTCATCTATGTGGTTTTAATTTCTGCAAATGCAATTGCTTTGTTTGTTTGTTTAAAAGGTGCCAATTTCTATTTGATCTGAGATCAATCTAGTTTGTACTTGGGCACAAAACCCATCATAAAATGAAACAGGATGGTGGCATGAAAATGGACACCGAAATCAACATGATGATAAACTTAAAATAGCCTTTTTAAGTTTCTGCGTATTGTGATTTCCAGCTGTCATGGTAAATGTGCCTTCACATCGATAGATTTGGCACCGTGGGATTTGTCACTCGAATTCTTCTCTAATATGTAAAGATACACTTTATGTACTACTGGATATTTGTGCTGGAAATGGACACAGTCTAACAAATTCCAAGTTTTCAGAGAGGAAGGAAATTAAATTTCCATGAGATGTACTGGATGAAAATGTTCCCTTCAAGTATAATGTCGATAATATCTATGTCGCCAGGGTACGTTTGCATTAAATGAGTTTTGCAGTAGATTAAATGCTTTAGCTTCACTTCAATATTTAACCATCCATAAATGCTCTTTATTACTTTGTATACTATGGCTCAATAGAACAAAATTTCTTGTTATATAAGAACACTCCTGTTCAAGTTAGATACTGATAAGATTTATTGTATAGGAACACACAAAACCTATTATATGTTCAGCAATTGCCCTAGACATTAGTATTAGGTTTATTGTAGGAGGAAATGTTGAAATCATTACAGGATTGATTGTAGCATTTGGCTTTAGTATAAACGATAAAGGTTATGCTAGTAGAGAAACTAGATAGCAGTATTTATTATCGACATTGGCCCTTTTGGACTTGGAGTTTATTTGTATTATTTTGAACTACAACATTATGTAACGCAGTATAATTTCACATGCCGTAATGCAGCATTGTGTCGATGATTCAAAGATTTCTAATATCAGATCACCAAATGATTGTCTGGCATCCGACGTAAATGATGCTGCTGTATATAAACAGGCAAAGTAGGTAATAAGACCCAGTTAATTCATGCTGCTGTAGTTGGAACTTCTGATATTTCAGAAACGTGCTATTGTTTTTAAAAAGGAAATTGATTTTAAAAATAACATTATAAAATACTTACCATACTTAATAAGTCAATAGATTTTCTAGCATTTATTTTCTCCTTCCCGAAGTTCATGCTCTAAATGTTCCTTAGTGATGATCTACTGGTCTAAACTCTGGTTTTGCTTTATTGAAGGTGTTTTCATTTTTGCCCTCGTTCTTGAAAGATGATTTCAGTAGGCGCACAAGTCTGGGTTGACAGTTATTTCCTCACAGGACTTTGACGATATTGCATGTTCTTAAGGATTCCATTGTTGTTGTCAGGAGGTTAGCCTTTGGTCCGTTTAAATATTCAGTGGGTAGTCTGCCTCTTTTCTCTGATGGCTTTAACGTGTTCTCTTTGTCTTTGATGTTCTTACTTTCTTTCTGTTTATCCTGCTTGCACATCATGGTGCTTCTTGGGTCTGAGAATGTGTGTCTTTCATCAAGTACAGAATATTCTCAGCCAATATCTCTGAGTAGTACCTCTCTGAGGCTCTATATTAGACCTTCTCACTCTATACTCCATGCTGTCTGATCTTTTCTCCTCATATTTTCTCTCTAATTTATGTTCTAGGTTATTTCTTTAGATCTCTCTTCCAGTTTATTCTCCATACAGTGTATCTAATCTGCTCTTTAACTCATCCATTGAGATTATTTCTTCCTTCTTTTATACACCTTAGTTCATGGTACACAATTATAATTGGTCCAAGCAAGACCCCTCTGATTTTGTTTACTTATTCTATTTTAGCCCTAATTCCAACCATCATAACCTTCCCCATCATAGGCAAACATTCTAATGTGTTTGATTTGCATCTTTTTATTTGTGTGTTTTTTTTTTTTCCTCATGAGGAGATCAGCCCTGTGCTAACATCTGCCAATCCTCCTCTTTTTTTTGCCGAGGAAGACTGGCCCTGGGCTAACATCCGTGCCGATCTTCCTCCACTTTATATGGGACACCGCCACAGCATGGCTTGCCAAGCAGTGCGTCGTGGAGCGCGCACACTTAACCACTTGTGCCACCAGACCGGCCCCCTGTGTGTTTTTATAAAACATATTATCTTGGGTGCATATGTTTTTAATTTACATAAATGTATTTTCTATAAATCATATTCTTCTCAATTTTCTTGCTAAGCTGTATGTTTTTAAAAATATATCCACATTGCTTTATATATCTAATCTATTGCTTCTAAGTGCTGCATTGTATTCCATAATGTGAAGCCACCATATTTTAAGGATCTATTCACCCAGTGATGGAAACTATGTCTGTGGGACAGTTAATTTGGGGGAGATGCCAAAGCAGAACCTAAAAACCCTGCCCCCACCCATCATCCCACTGCTGTTCCCAGCCACCCTCACCCTGGGCTGCTGCAAACCCTGTCCTCACCGCCCGTCCCCCAACACACACACAGACATTTAGTCCATGACAGCCTTCATTCTCTGAGATGTTTTAGATTTGTTCTGTTCCATCCTCAGATCCTTAAGACCCTCTCTCTTCTGTGGGGTCTCCAGGGTTAATTTTGAGTCAGAGTGCCAGCTGCCAATTTGTCACCTTTCAGCTTTTCAATTCCACTGAGTTTGCTAAATTCAATGATTATGTTTTCAGTTTGAGAATTGTCTTCTGTTCTTCATATCTGCCTGGTGATTTTTGATAATATCTTTTTCTTTTTTCATACATTCAATATCCTCTTTCCTTCCTTTAAATATACTAAGAAACCTATTTTATATTCTGTATCTGATATTTGCAAATCATCAGTATTTTGTGGGTCTGATTTTGTAGTTTGTTTTTCTTTTAACTCTTACTCAAGATGGCTTATTTACTAAGCCCATGTTCCTTGGAATTTTATCTCTGGAAATTTTTTGTGTGTGTCTGTGTGAGGAAGATTAGCCCTGAGCTAACATCTGTCGCCAATCCTCCTTTTTTTGCTGAGGAAGACTGGCCCTGGGCTAACATCCGTGCCCATCTTCCTCCACCTTATATGGGACACCACCACAGCATAGCTTGACAAGCAGTACGTCGGTGTGCACCCGGGATCTGAACCTGCAAACCCCGGGCCACCACAGTGGAGCACACACACTTAACCGCTACACCACCAGGCCGGCCCTCTGGAAATTTTTAAGACCTGAGTTTAAAGTTCATTCCTCCAGAAAGAATTTGTGTTTGCTTTTGTCTGACTGCTGATGTTGCTATCAAATTCAGATCACTTTCAATTTTCAGCTTGAGTATTTTGAGAGGGGATGGGGGATGGGGATAGGAGCTACATAGGTAGTGTGGGTTCTAGCCCTAAATCAGCTACAATGCAATCCTATGATTAAGAATAGACAGGAGAGACTTTCTAGGTTTTTCCTCCTTCACCCAGAGCCATCGCTGAGACAGGCAAGTATACCGAATCTTGCTCTGTGGAGCAAGATTTCTTTCTAGTTCACCTACTAAGGATGTTGCCTTTGCAAGTTCTTGGCTTTGTGCAGAAGTCTGGGACTTCACACACACACACACACACACACACACACACACACACACACACACACACACACACTCCCAGCTTGGGCCCTAGGCTTTATCTCCTGCCTGCCACAGCATAGCCCATTCATTTTGTGCCAGGACATCTAGTCCACCATATTGCCTCAAGTGGAAACTTCCATCTTCTTAAATTCATCTCAGTAATATACTTTTGTGATACAACAGCAGAGAGATCACAGGAAATTATTCCATTCTAATTTGTTTAATTTATAATTAAAAGTGTATACAGGAATTTAGAATAGAAAGTAAGAATAAATAAAATGGTTGAGAAAATATTATATAAAAGCAATAGACAGTAGAACCAAAACAAGAGAGTTATGTGACAGGCTTAAATCTAGTAATTAAAGAGTGTTTATGAAAGAAAAGATGTCATGGAAAAATAAGTTAAAAGACATGGAATCTAGCTGTGACATAACTGGTTTGTTATCATCAACAAGTCACTATGCCTCTCAGTGTTTCAGTTTCCTTATTTGCAAAATAAAAATAGTAAGGCCTTTTCGACCAGGTTTCATTATGAAGATTAAACACAGGGAGATGTGTGAACTTATTTTGAAAAGTGTAATGCAATATGCAAAGGTAAAGTTGTAAAGGAGATACTTTAATGATGTGCCTTTTAAAAACTGTTTTTATGTATTTGTTGAAGGGAATAATTTTTTAGTCAATAGATAATTCATTATTCATTTATTCAATCAAACATTTATTTCCCCTATTCTAAATATATGCTATGTACTGGATTACCTGTCTTCATGAGCACACAATTTATTAGCGAAAACAACACAAACACAACTAATTTATTATAAATGTAGTTGTAAGTAGTAAATTCATCTCTTTAAAATTATTCTAAAATTCTGACATCACTTGTTCTAGCTAACCTTCCATCATCACTCATTCCAAAGTAGTGTTCTGTAATGAGAAATTACTCTGTGCGTAATTACACACAAGAAAACATATATATCATATATATATTTATATATATATCATATATATATCACATATATATTGTGATTATATGGTAAAAATAACCAAAACCAAATGCAGTCATTGAGGCTCCAGAATTTTTTTAAAACTGTATTTTACATACCATAGAAACCCATGTTTTTATTTTTACAGCTTCCCCTAAGTTCCACATTAAAGGAAATGAATAACTAATTATATTGTTTTATATCAATGACCAACAGAAAGGAAGTATTCAGTTAGCAAAAACTAAATGCTCTGAAGGTATTAAGAAAAAAGCTTTTTATCACTAAATAAGGCATGCTGATAAGCAACCTATATGGGAACTTTTATCTGCCTTGTTTAGGCTTTCTTGGCATACTTCATTCTATCTTCTCCATTTTATCATTAAGTTTTGGGTCACAAGTCTAAGGCAAAGGAGTTTCCAGACTCCAAATCTGCATGATTGCTTCTGTTTATTTTCTCATAAAAAAATAATTTGGGTAACATTTCCTATAAGCATCTTCTAATTTAACAGTGGAATCTTAAAACCAATTTCAAAGATCAAAGCACATTATCTTGGTTTTGATCTTAGTATAAAATAATGTTAATAATTATAAAACAAGAATTATATGCCCTTAGAATGTGCACTGTTTTGACCTATTAAATTCACCAATGTCGCAACCTATTATTTACTAGAACTGCATTATTAGGTATTCATATTCACATACTCAATTAAGAAAAAGTTAGCAAGCCAAGATTACATTCCCTGTAGCATTATTTTAAATTATAATGAGCAATCACATAAAACTCTCTGGTATTTTTCTAAAGCAATTATTACTGACTCTACTTCATAGTGTTAATCTAAATCAGTGATCATTATGTTTGAACTTTTTAGCTTAAATGTTTATTTTGTTTATAATACCTTCTTGAGTAAGATAAATTGAACTCATGAAAAGCTCTACTACACCATTTTAAATAGGAGATAATTTGGCAATACTTATGTTTAAAAATATTTTTTAGACAGAGGAGTGCTATATATTTTAAAAACCTGTTGTCCTGAATTTTTTCTTTCATATTATCTTTTGGTTTTAAAATCGTATATATGTGGTTATGAGGAAGCAAATTATCTTAAAAAGATGTTAGGTGAGAAATGCAAATACTTTGTAAATCTATTTAATTTTCTTTCATTTACAAGAATTCAATAAATCAACTTTTAAAGCACAGGTGAATGACCGTATCTCCTTATTTCCCTACGAGAACGTGTTGGGTGACAGATTTGATTACAAATAGCAGATTATTTGGGAAATAATTTTGCTGTCTGAATATCCCCACATCCCATCCCCCCCCACACACACATATACATATATTCTTATTTTCTGATACTTTCTCTAAAAGTACATCAGTTGTTATATTCAGCATGCTTTTCAATATATTTTAACTTATTTATCTGGGAAATAAAAACAGATCCAAGAAATATCAGTGATTAAGTGTTTTAATAGGTTTATTTTAAGCAGGGTGACCTTGCTAGGCTACAGTTCTTAATACCTGTTGTCATTCTGCGGAGAGATATACTGCTTAAGAACAACAAGAAATGGAAGAGAGAGCCCATTAGATGTGGTCCCTGTCTTCCACAGATCACTTTACCACAGATAATGAATGAAGCTGAATAATATTTGGACAGTATTCAGTTTATTCAGAAAGCTGAAATCCAAAAGGTAAATAAAGCCTTTAACACAGAATGCTGTTGATGAAATGAAACGTGCCCCCTTCAGTAACTGTCCAGACAGCATCACTGGGACACTTGGCTTTTCTAAGAACCACTCCCCCCAGTCATTAACATTTTGCAGGAACTTGCCTTAGCCTCTGAAGGTGTTCCTGTGCATTTGAACTAGTCAGTTCAGTATGTTTAACAGTTAGGGTAAATTATATCATTAAATAGACAATGTATGAAATAATTATCTTTGCTTTCAATTTTACTCTAAAAAACACTTATTGGGTAAATTAACATTTTGCAGAACTGTCTGGAATTAGCCATGATCATGCGAGTAATAATGTCCATTTTCTATTCAGGATATAGATGGATAGAAAAAATATTCAGTGGTTATGCTGGATGATTTGAAGTATGTTTGATATAGTTTATTGTTAATTATTTGAGGTATAATTTATGTTCTCAATTCCTAAATGTATTCATTTTTATAAGGAGAGACATGATATATTACAGACTACACAGAAAGTAAATGTTTAGAGATAGACTCACAAAGCATTTTATTTCCCTTACAATATTTTGTGCTCATAGGAGAAACTAAAGGGATATAAGTATCAGGTAAAGCTGCTAATGTCTAATGATTCGTCGTTGAGTCAAATTTAAACGCTTATAAATATTAAGTACATATTAGTTGGAGATTTTTATTTGTTTGCAAGAGAACATTTACTCCATATAAGTTTTATTTCTAAGAACTAGCCGTTGTAGTTAACATAAAATGTGTGTCATTATTACCTGACAAATAACCCACATTTTTTAGTAAATACTTTGGTCTTTTATATTTAAATGAAATGTACTTTTATCTCATAACGTCTAACTGGCCAATATATTTAAAATTTTATAAATACCTTTGTTTTATACTTTAAATGGAATTTTTTTTAAGTATTTGAAATCACTTTGAATTATTTTTACGAATTTAAAGTATACAAAACATTTCATGTTTTGAAATTAGGTAGTCAATTTTTAAAAACTTTCTTTTGAGCTAATTTTAGACTTACAGAAAAGCTATAAAACAGTATTCATTTTTAAAGAAGAGAGTCCTCAGACTAAACAATGCTTGCAAAAAGTTAAACTAAAGAGTGGTCCTAGGATTTAGCCAGTTGAAGATCTTAGGTAATCCTTCACTTTTGGTGATCCTCCACAATAACTACCCTATAGGGCCACATACTGCAAATAATAACTCAGTGGCAGAGATAATTTGAGTACGTATGTCATCCAGATCCTCCATAGTCCAAATAAGTGTTTTGTTTTCATAAAAAAAAACTTTTTTCTAAATTTTAAAAAGAGCTTACCTTGTTGAATAATTCCAGATTTTACTTAATTTCACTCTCCTGAGAAATCTACACTTTCAAGATATGTATGCCTGATGCTTCTCCCAAAGATAATTAAAGTTATTCCCTGCCCCTGCTTCCCGATACATGGGGCATTTAATAGATGGATTTCCTTTCCTCCTCCACAGCTCTTTGTGTTTCTGTGGAGGCCTGGTTAGGAAAATCATTTCTTTTCATGGAACTTTCAGGTGGAGGGCACAGGCTCAGCCTGGCACCTGCATTTTAACTACAGCTCTGCAAAGAGACGGTGCATGGCAAATGTAGCTATACTTCCCTGAACACACAGTGCATGATTTAGTGTTTTAACCAGTTAGGTACGTAATCTGGGTCTCTCCCATAATAAGATATTATTTGTCTTTTCTTTCAAAGAGTAGATAAGGATATTTAACAAAGAAATCCCTATACCAAGTTCTTCAGTAATTGCTAGAGCAGAATAAATGCATAAAATGAGGTTAGGCTATGAAGCATTTTTATGTTTAAATCTAAATTCTCATCTCTAAACATCTCTATTAACATAGCAGATTTGAGTTGCAACCATCCTCCTAATAAAATATGAAATCTTTAAGATTGCAAAGCATTTGTAAATAATGGATCCTTTAAATATCCCTGAACTTTATTCTAAAACTTAGAAGGAGAAATAATAATTGCTTTATCTAACCACTGATACCATTTTAGCATTTGATGAAGATGTTAATTTATGGTTGGTTAGCAGTTTATGGCTGCCATTAGTTTTTCAGTTTGGTCCACATTAGAAATCTATTTTTCTTTTTTATTTTAGTCTGAGACAATTATATAAAGATATGGTTATGTTTTATCTAAAATGTATCATTCTACTATAGCATTTCAAATTATTCACAGATCATAGTTCTTATATGTGCATATATGAATTTAAAAATACAGCAATAAAATGCTTGAAACAGATCATAAATTTGCTTCATATTTTATTGCATCTCTGAATCAGGTTGAGGAGACAAGGGCAACTATGGTCTTTGGGAAAGAATTAACTCTTTCCCAAGCTGGGAAAGAGAATGATATCACAGTGTGCATAATTAGAGCCAACTCCCCATCAGAGCATCCTGGTGACTAGTAAAATAGGCTTGTCCATCATATATGGGGGGGGGGGGTTACTGCAAAGTCCTTTTTCCCTTTGCAGTCTAACCTTCCCAGCCCAGTCATTTCTCTTCCAGAGCCCTCTAATCTGGATTTCTATATTGCCTGAATTAGAGAACACAGGGGAAGGGAAAGAAAGAAAAGTCACACACCCATATGCACACGCACTCAGGAGTACCTGGTAATTTTGCAATAGTCCAGAAGTCTATTAAGTCTATTGAGTCGGGTTAAGACGAGTAATTTAGAAAAAGTGGTAGAATTTAACCCAAATCAAACCTCAGGGAAAGCGAGTAAAGAAAGAGGTTCCCTGCCTTGCTAGGAAGCAAATTGCTCTTTGGGGTTTAAAGCTGGGCCGCTGTCTCAGAATTCCTAGGTTTGGAGCGGCTGCGGGGTGCTCCTGGACGAGCCTGGCATCTGCACTTGAACCCACCAGGCCACTGGGGTACAGGGGAAAACGCGATCCTTGTGCCACCTCTCAAAAGAGAGTTTGAGGTAGAACCCCTGAAGTTTGCTTTTTGTCCCAAGGAACTTGGAGGTTGGATGGCTTTGTGCCCGCAGGAGGGGCCGGAACTCCAGTCCGGGGGAAGCACTGGGAGAAGGGGTGCTCCGCGGCTGTGTACCCGGAGTCCCTCCCGGGGCGCAGCGCCAGCAGAGCAGCGCCGTGAGCGCGCATATTGTGGACGTCGTTCTGTCTGCAACCTTGGGCTGGCTGGCCTGCGGGAAAGCCGCCCCCTCCCTCCTCCTGCTCTCTCGGGTCCCCAGCAAACACCCTTGCCCTGGCCCGGGGAGAAACAGACACCTAGTTATTCCGCACAGCCTACAGAATCCTGGTTCTATACATCAATCGATCAGAAGAGCCAGAGATCCGGCAGGGAGAAAAAGACTCCTACTCTAAGAGTTGTTTTAAGTCAAACTTAAGTTACTGTCTCCTGGCTTTCCCTTCTGTTTCCCTCCTTCCATCTACAGTGCCCCAGGCCTGATTTAAAGGGCCAAATTTAAATCAACCTGCGGCTCAGTGGCTTGGCAAATCCAGGGGCATGCGAGTTATAAGCGCCAAGGCAGAGCGCGCAGGAGACGGGCTCCTTTCTTTTGCCCACACAACAAAAAATGTTAATTGATCTAAAGTTGCTTGGCACGTGGATAATTTTGTCTGACCTGCATTTTAATTAAAAGAAAACTTATTTATGTTCCTGGTGTTTATACTTTGCAATTTAATTTTGTTGAGAGGCACCATTGTGTAGCAGCACCCCTCACCCCACTTCCCCATCTGAATCGCATTCTCATTAAAGGTTTTACTAAGGAGCCTCGCCTGACCGGGATTCATTACCTCCCGCCTTCCATGAGCACACTTTCGGGTCTCCACTGGCTCTGTCGCTCCGCCCGGCAGAGCCGCCACAATGTGCTGCGAGCCGGGAAGTGAACTCTCATCATTATTTTTCAAAGTCTGGGAAGTGTATTATCCTTTTTCCTAGTGGTAATTAGTTACCATAGCATCTAATACGTAAATGTGCCCAGAGCACACCATTAACAGTTAAACGGAGGATTCAATTTAACACATGATTATATCTTTCATAAGTCATTACATTGGAAGTCAGTGCCACTCATACTGGAGGAATCTCAGGGTCCGGGGCGAGTAGAAACGTTTTGTTTCCGGCGTCCGAGACCAAGAGTGCGTGGTGAAGGGAAGCTCCTGAGCTTGGAGCCCTCCCTAGCGAGCTGTCCACAGTGAGGCTGGGTGGTGGGTGGGATAGGAGGGAGAAGAATTTAAGCTCAACTCAGGGTCTTGGAGGGGGTGCCCAGCTGCTGAGAGTGAAGAGCGCACCGCGGAGTGCGCGCGCGCGAACACGCACACACGCGCGCGCACACACACACACACTCACATGCACCTCGGGGAGGGAGAAGGAGGGGTAACTAGCAAGCTTTTCGAAGATGATCATTTGCTGGTCCTGTAGGAGTCCACAAAAAGCCCCCACGCTTCTGTAGGTGCCCAGTGTTAAGCTGGAGATGGGACCTAAATGGGAATTAGAAATTAGAGAAGGAAATTGAAATTAGAGAGGGATTCGAGAAGGAAACCGGTGGAATAAAAGGCCAAGTGGGACTCTGGGTCCTCTCTCGGCCTCGTCTGCCCACTCTCAGTTCCCTAAGAAAAGCCAGCAGCGGGGTCCGCCAGGCAAGTTGCGCTCCGGAGAAGCGCCCCAAGGCGCGGTGGGTGTAGGAGCAGGCTCAGGAGCGGGCAAGGTACTCTGGTAGTCTGGTACGCCGCAGCCTTAGGGGACAGGCCGTCTGCTCTAGCCCAGGGGCACCTCGGGAAGACCACACTGATCCCCTGGTGCTCAGTCACCCAGTCCCGACGTGGACGCTCCATACTGGAAAGACATCTGGGGCCCACAAGTGTGTGGGCCAACTTTCCAGACTGGCCCAAAATTCAGGATTCAAACATCAGAAGGAAAGCGGCCCCTGGCGTTTGCCAGGTGGGGGAAAATTTCTCTCTCTAACCGTCGGTTTCCTTCTCTAAAAGCTGCTGCTGAAGAAACTCTGGAAAGGTTGGATGAGGACCGAGAGGGCCACCTAAGTAAATCACAGGAAACCCTGCTTCTGTTCCTTTCAGATGTCCTACCTTTATTCCTAGTAGGAATAAACCTCACTAGGTTGGGCAATTCCTGGATTTGGAAAGAGAATTGATTTGTCTGAAATTATCACAATGAAAATTAATATTATCAACCCTGCTACTTTTAATGATTATACATATTTACCTGACATTTCAACTTATTCTCAACATCCTCTCCTTTCCCCCACCCCCATGCCTCCTAAGTCTCTTTCAAGGCTAAGACTGGAAAATTGAGTTATTCAGGGGTAAAAGGAGGGTGAGCATTTCTTTTTCTTCTGAAGTCCATGATTTGTTATTTTTACAATTTCTAATAATAGTTGAACAGTACAGAGGTTGCAGAGGAAGTATTTCAAGGAGGCCTTCTTAATAATGAGAACTAGTAAGCGGTAAATCTTGCAACAAATGTGTCCCCTACAATGTTAATATGCAAAAGGAAAAAAAAAATTCCACTGATGGTAGCTGTGGTTAATTCCTAATCAGAATGATGGACAGCAGGGCCAGAACAATACAAACTAATGGCTGTGTTGCTGATCACTTTGCCCCTTGATTAAAGACACCCAATTATGGCGCAGAACAGTGTCGTAATTATGTTTCTTAATCACATCCAGGAGGTTTAATTGCCTTAACGATGTGTTTCATTAAATGAATTTAGGTATTATAGTCGACAGTTTTCATACACAGTTGTTTTCAAATTAACATAATATTAGACATCGTCATGGAAATTGTTTTAATAATCATAATTAGACGCACCCAGGCTTTGTCTGGTAAATGCTGAGAGACGGGTCTCTTCCTGCCTGGGGGCTGCCCTGGTCTCTTCCCTCCCTCTCCCCCCACTCCCAGACTGGGAGGGCTCCAGCTTCAAGGCCCTTTGCTGTTATGTTTTCTGAAAAGTTACAAGTTCTGATTAATCTTTTTTGATGGCAAGTGGGGCAGAAAATATCCTCCCTCACCCCCCACTAAGTTTGATGGCATTTAGGGCTATCATTAGAGCGGAGGCTATACAGACAAAAATGCATTGAGCATACCGCCTACAGAGGAAATACTGTAACTTCACCACCACCATCTCGATAACCTCCACCACAATAAAATCAAGCCTTCTATATTTGAGAGCATTATTAAGGTCCAAATACAAGCCCATACAGACATTCTTTAATAGAATCAATGCCCGACCCAGTCCAAACATAGTCCCTAAAAATCTCATTAACAAGCAACACTAGTAAGTTTTGAAAATCCCAATGGGCATCGCTTACACTTATAATTCAACCTGCTTGATTCTTCTGTCACAAAAAAAGTGGAAAGCCTCAATAAAATCCATCCTCAGAGAATCCAAATCCATCTCTTCTCCTTGGCTTTCAGGCAGCTAGAGAGAGAAATTCTGATGAAAACTCTTTAAGAAACTTTACCTTCTTTGATGGGCCCTGGCATGGTTAACAGTGCCATACAACTGGGAAAAGAATTGCAGAGAGAGCATGGCCTGCAAAGTTCACGCCAGCAGACAGGGACTCCAGGCCTCCTCTGGGTCTCACCACTGACCCCATTTGCCTCTCCTCCAATGACCAGGCCCAGCCACCATCCTTTTAACAAGAAAACAAGTGAACTAGAGCTACTGCTAACTGTGTATCCCTACCAAAACTTTAGTTCCACCTTCTCTGAAACGCCTTTCTTTTTCATCACCTTTCAAACTAAGAATAACACAGAAGAGAGGTAATTGCTCCTTCCACAAAGCACAGCATAATAAAATGTTTGATCAAAATATTTTAATAAAGATTCTTTCTGACATAGATACACATACAAATGGTCGTACATAGCTGTCATAGTCTGATTCACCTATTTAATATATTTATCATTCTTTACACATCCAAAACCAGCCAATAGTCCACCACAGCTCCCAACTCACCATCCAACCTGACAAACTGAATTTGTATTATCTGCAAGGAGTGGAAAATAGCAGGACTCCATTTTTAAAAAAGGTTTTCTTGATTTTCATAGGATAGAAAGGCAGGCAAACAGCCATGCAAACTAAAACTGAAAGCTCACTTTGGGTAAATAGCTTCTTGCTCTTCCTTAGTTTTATTTTTTTTTAATTTTATTTTTTTTAGAAAAATAACAAAGGATTTCACACCATAGGCAAATCAAACCAGTCTTTTAACTTAAATAATTTTCCACAGGTAAAATAACTTAGATATGTACATATATATTAAAAGCAATTAAATTAGACCTTTTAAAAATGCACAGCACAGCCTGGAAAAATATTTGCTTAGCATGTTCTTACTTATAGGATCTATTGCTGTGATGTCTTTCCCTTTTAGAATGCAAAGGAATTCCCTTTCAAAAAAGAGAGCAATTCATTCATCAATTAAGAATACACCTTTCCTGTAATTTTTGGACTGAAGCAATTTATTAAAGCTCAATTTAAATACAGGGATGATGCAACTGAAAATATCCAAGTGATCTTTGATAAACCTAAGCAGCTCAGATACATCAATATGTCTCTTCATACTTGTTGGCAAATAAACCTTTTAAACACTTGGCACACAGTATAAGTTAATCTATAAAACAGAATTTTAGAGGCATTAAAAAAAATCTGCACATAAGACCCATGACCTTAACACATGATAAATACTGTTGATGTGGAAGGGTCCTTGAAGAATAACAAATAAATACTATGAATTGTTAATACATCATTGCAGAGTGGAAAGTAACAAGGTGCACATAAATATTTTTAAATGCAATTCTTTCAGCCACAGTCAGTTTTTTATATCACTCTTGCCAAAACTTTTGAGCATTTTCACGGGATTAAAGTTCAGAGACAATAAAAAATACAAGTCTTTCATAGCAACTTGTCTCTTTCTGGTTGTTTTTTTTTTTTTTTTTTTCTTTTTTTTTTTTTCCTTCACTTAAATAAGTCTACAATTCAAGTTTTTCTCCTGGCTCAGAATCAAAATTTACTTTCAAGTGCCCTTTCTGATTTGTCTGAATGAATATTCCATCCCACAAGCCACCCAAGCCCGAACTCCTCCTCTCCCTCTCAGCACTAGCCAAATTCACAATTATTAGTACGATTAGTATTTTGTCATTTAATACTCTCCACGCTTAATAACCAAGCGACTACTTCTCCACTTATTTTTAACCTTAAAGGAAAACTCTGCTTCCTCGTGGTCTAGGTTGCCACCCAAGTTGCCACTTTTCTGCGAAAAAAGACATCCATACTCCATCCCAACTCCACCTCCCTCCTCCCTCCCTCCCCACCCCAAAGACCGAGATTCTGGGGACGTCAAGGCTAAGAGTCCCGTTTGTCTCTGATAGTTCTCCTCAGTTCTCGTCTCTGCTTTGCTCTGCAAGTGTTTCACAACTAGGAGAGGACCAAAATAAAGGGGTTGGAGGGCAGCTTTTCACTTTCCTCTAGCTTTGGGGTCGGTCTTGTGTTTTTCAGGGGGGGGTGTTTAAGGCTTCTCCGTGCACTGTTTGCAGAGGCTGGAGGAGACGCTGTTGAACAGGGCGCACTTCTCCGGGCAGGAGGCGGCCGGGGGCAGCCCAGCGCTGAACGGGTAGCCGGCAGCCTGCTCGTAGGCGCCGAGCGCCGGGTGCAGGGCAGCGGCCGCCGCCGCCGCCGCCGCGGAGCTGGGCAGCGAGGCGGCCGAGATGGCCTGGCCCTGGTTGAGGTAGGCGACAAGGCGCCGCATCTCCTCCAGGGCCTGCGCCTGCATGAGGATGTAGTTCTTGGCGAGCAGCAGCGTGGCGATCTTGGAGAGCTTCCGCACCGAGGGGCTGTGCGCGTAGGGGATCACCGCGCGCAGCTCGTCCAGCGCGTCGTTCAGGTCGTGCATCCGCCGGCGCTCCCGGGCGTTGATGTTGAGCCGCAGCGCCTTTTGCTCTTTGGATTTCTTGCTGCTGCTGCCGCTGCCGCCCCCGCCGCCCCCGCTGCTGCTGCCCCCGCCGCCGCCGCCGGGACCCCCCGAGGGGGCGCCGGCGCCGCCGTGGAGGTGGGCGTTGGAGCAGCCCTCGGCCGCCTTGGCGCCGCCGCCTCCCGCGCCCGGGGAGGCCCGCGGGTCGGCGCCTCCTGCCCGCAGCACCAGCTCGCAGCGGCCGTCGCTGTCGTCGTCGGGGCTCTGCTCGCCGCCGCTGCTCTCGGCCACCGAGCCCCGGCTCGCGCTCTCGCCGTATTTGAGGCACAGGGCGGCCCCAGCCGGCAGGCTGCTCAGGCTAGGGTCGCCCCCCACGCCGGCGGAGCCCACCAGCAGCCCGGGGACGCCCACCCCGCCGCCGCCGCCTCCCGCGCCGCCGCCGCCTCCCCCAGGCGGCGGCAGCAGCAGCCCTGCCCCCTCGGGGTCAGCCGGCTCGAAGCAGCCCAGGGGCGACGAGGAGGACGACGCCGGGCGCTCCCGGGGCGGCGGCGCCAGGGACAGGTCCATGCCCGGGGGCGTGGAGCGGAAAGCCGCCTCCAAGCGCTTGGCGGTGGAGGCGCTCAGACTCTTGTGCAGGAAGAGGTCGTCTTCGCCCGCGGCGGCCGCGCCGAGGTGCAGCCCGCGCTCCATGGTCCGGCGCCGGCGCGCAGCCCCGGCCCGCCGCCGCCTCGGCTCGGGAGTCAGGCGGCGCCGCAGACGCGCCCGAGCCGGGCTCCGGGGCTGGTGCGCGCGTCGGTCCCGGTGCTGCTGGCAGCCCTCTCCCCTTCTTTTTCTTTTTCGCCTTCCCCCGCGCTCGCCGCCTCCTCTTCTTCTTCTTCTTCGTCTCCAGCCGATGGTGCTGGCTGCTGGGGCTCACCATGGGCCGCGGCCCCGCATGGTGGGAGGGTGGGCGCGCAGGGAGTGCAGCCGCCGCCGCTGCCGCCGCCGCTCTGAGCCCAGCCCCGCGCCTCCTCTCCGCACCGTTTATCTTGCTTGGATTCACCTTCAAGAGATTTCCGGACCCATCAACCAGCCGCCGCCACAGACGGGGGAGTCTTTTACATCATTATCTCTGAGTAGGTTATTATGAAGAAGACTCGCCTGTTGGGACAGCGCTTTCTACCCAATCAGGTTAACGTTTTAATTAATAGGATTAAAACGGTAACAAACAATCGCAGGCGCTATCTGGCCGCGAGTCTGAATAGTTTCATTTCCCAGGTCTGAAGACAGGCAGCAGCTAGAGCTTTATAAAAGGCGCCTGCTCCATTATTCTGCCTGCCATCTGTATACACAGCTTAGCGCATATGTTTGCAAGGCGCTGGGTCCTGTTAGTAACCCAACAACTGCCTTTAGCTTGACATGTGTGGCGACTTTCACTCATCAATGAGCACACTAAAAGCCCTACTTAGAGCCGAGGATGTTCTTTGCTCCTTCAGCAAATTGTAGATCGGCGGCGAAGCCTGGGAGTCCCGTGGAAAGCAGACGCCCCCATCCACCACACCCCACACCCACTGCCCTTCCCTCGCCACTGCTGTCTCATCTTGTGCTAAATTATTCTTCCGGGCGAGAATTATACTCCACCCCTATTCGTAGGACAACTGTGGTCTGAATTAGGAGATGGGGCTTTCGGGGGGAAGTGGTGTCCCCGTTGGCTTGCCCCAAATTCACCTAAGATTCTCAGCTAGTAAGAGAGCAAAGTGATCGTCCCCCTTGAGCACACTGCCTTATTTCCAC